>NW_028251878.1:0-276366 GCF_964263255.1 Lissotriton vulgaris | reverse complement strand
TATCTTACGTATTTTCGAGAAAATAGGCATGATGGCAAGACTTTTCAAAGATTTAGAATTTGAGAGAAAAAGAAAAACAAACAGAACATATATCTTTACCGTACCCACGAAAGTGGTGAGTCCGTCTTTTATACTAGTTTAGCTGTCCTCACCAAAGATAGGTGAGAAACCAACAAAACCATGTATCTTTACCGCACCCACAAAAGCTGTGGATTCGTCTTTATACTTTTCAGCAGTACTCACCGAAAAAATAACTGGAAGGTCTCTTGAAGATCTTGAAATGCGCGCAGCTTCTAAGGTGGGCTCGCAGAACCTCGGACTCGTCTCTTCACAGGTTGGGCTCTGGTTCCGGACGCTCTGCAATTTTCCTCACCGCCTCGTGTGGATGCCGGGCCGCAGTTGGTCCCCCTCTTTGCCTCGAGGGAGTTAGTGGGAATTCCCCGCGTTGTGCACTTTGAAGTCCGTCAAAGGTCAGGAGGGGTAGTAAATAAATTCAATATTACCTCATCTCAGAAATTCTATACTTAATAATCATAATTTCAGTCAAAGAAAGGAGAGGAGTCCGTGATTCTCGAGTACAAAAAAAGGGTCCAGTAACTCGAGTTAAGGGGAGAGCTCCAGCACCAAGCGGGTACAGGAGTGGTCTGCAGCTTTATTCACACATCAGAATATTTATACAGTTTTCAGTCAATAGGCAAAAGAAGAAAAGAGAAGTGACAAGAAAAAGGGAAGTGACAAGCAGTAATTTCCAACAGATGTGTCAAGGTAGGGGCGTGTCTTGTGTCTCGTGAGAGGGCATGTGATGTGTGGAAATGTGTTCTCTTTCAGTTGAAGGCCCTTACTCATTCGGGGGTTTATCTCTGGCTTAGAGTCAAGAACAGGAACCATCTTGTGTAAAACAGGAACTATCTTGCTGGTTCTGGGAATTGGCTGAACCACAAGAGTCAAAAAGAGGAACTATCTTGTGTAAAACAGAGACCATCTGCTCTCTGGCTTGCAGTCAAGGACAGGAACTATTTCTTAAGACAGGAACTGTCTGCTGGTTCTGGGAATTGGCTGAAGCACAGGAAGGGGTGGTCAATGAACTAAGATGCCAGGTGCAGCGTGTCTTACAGTTAAGAAAACAGGAACTATCTGCTGCTGGTTCCCAGAATTGGCAGAACCACAGAAATGTGTGGTCAATGAACGGGGGTGCCGGAGGCAGAGTGTCTTGCTTGTGGGTCTGAAGACAAAATGGATGTCACACAAAATGGGTGCTTGTCTGAATAAAAAAAATGGCTGTCAGGCAGAAACAGGGAAATGATGGGGCACAATTGTCAATTTTATTTCCACAAATCATCAGAGAAACTACTAGGTGATACAAAGTCACTTAAAGAAATCTTAAATTGGTGTGGATATTTCAAAAGCTCAACCGGGCCATACATTTCATAGTCAGTTATGTCCCATGCAATACCACCAGGTATAGGGATGGCTGTGATGTTCACTGATGATAGTTCTCTTTTTTCGATGTGAAAGGATCTGTGTGGTTTCAGGACCAAGTTGATGTTCTGACTTGCTGAGTCCATTGTACTATATTTTCCATCAATAAATCTACCCAAACTTATAACCAAGATGATCCATAGAAGGAGGAAAAGTACGCCTAACACAATCCAAAATTTAATCCATTGTGAGTTTAGATATGTTTCTCTCAGTTGATGAAAGAGCTCTGTGATTTCTTTTTTAAAAGTTTTTATTGCTGGCTTGTCTCCATGTTCACTTGGATCATCGGAAAAGTCATCAAAGTTGATAAAGTAGCCAGATGAAGTTCTGTCAATTGGTGGGATTGCTTCCTGATTTCCATTGATCTTTGCATTTTCTTTTATTACATTTGTATAGTCCGAGGCTACATCGTTGTAGACTGGTGTTTCTTGATGAAATGTTGCAATTTGGGTTCCATGGCTTTGTTGCATAGTCCTTTTTTAATCACTGCAGGTTTGTCAAATGTGATTAGTCTCTCAGTTTGAACCTCTTGGATTGTAGCAAGATTTGATCTTCTGCTATTTCTTGGGAGTCCACTGGGTCTACTACTTATTATTGGCCACATGGTTGTGGTTTCACCAGGTCAATTGATACAACTCGGTTCTCCTTTTTTCCAGCAAGGGGGGGTAGTACAACTGATCTTGTTCCGCTGACAGCTAAGACAGGTAGTGCTTTTCTATAAGAAGGCCCAAATTCCTTCTTCACCACGATCTTTTCTCTGACCAGATCCCCAATCTTTGGAATCCATATAGGTCTTGCTGGGACAGGTGGTTTTTCTTTAGTGGTAGTTGGCTTTAGCTTTTCGTTACTCAGACTTTTTCTTTTTTCATTTAAGTCCTGTAAAACAGCCAAACGATCTTTGATATCAAAGGTTTTTTTGTTGCACCACTGAAGTCTGACAATCCAAGTCCTGAATGATCATTCTGGTACCAAATAAAAGTTCATACGGACTGATACCTCCTAGAGAATTTCTTGGCATATTATTAAGACTACGTTGGACACTTATTAGATGTTTGACCCACCCATCACCCGAACCTAATACCCTTGCAGTAACTCTGTTACCCTGGCTGAAAATAATCCTGGGCTGTTCTTGAATCCCTGTGGGAGATGACAAAATTGTTATTGGGTCCCCATGCTAGAGAAAGCGGTCAAATATCTGCTTTCAGGTGCTATGTTTTGACATTCAGAAACCATTTGAAATATCTAATGTCGTTTTATATTTTTTGCGCACGATGTTATTCATTAGTGCTGCACTGTGTAAAATTTGTACTGCAAAAGTTTTACAGCAGGAGATTAGATGTCTGTAGTCCAAAACTAGACAATATGAATCGTCTGGCTTGGAGACAGGAAACAAAGGATTGTTCATTTGTGAGGTGCATGTTTCAATCACCCCCTGATATTCAAGTTGGTCTAAAATTTCTTTTACCTGTTTTTTAGCTTCTTGCTTAACAGGATACTGCCTCTGTGCAGTAGGTTGATTTTTTAACTGGATTTTATGGTGAGGAGAATCATTATCCCATCCTACATGATTTTTATATAATGCAGGGGCTTGGGCTACTGCCCATTTTCTAGCAAGTGTGTATTTTTTATTAATTGGAATGTGATTTGAGAAGGCAGGCATAATCCTTTCTTCGCCATGTGGCCACTCCCTGACAAACTCTGGTGGCCAGTCCTGTTCTGCTAGAAGGATATCATAGCCTTTAGATCGATTCTCCCAAAAGAGACCTTTTATTTTCCTAGTTTTATCTCCCTCTATACGTAATGTTATGTCATATAGTTTATGGGGCACGCTCACTCGGGTGTCTGCAGTTTCCTCTTGAATGTATTAATTCGTGTCCACTGTCTCCAGAAGATTCTTCAGGATCTTGTGAGCTATGCTCACTTCTGCTGCGCTGTCTAGCATTGTCTGGGCCCACTCTCCATTTTTGTTGTGTCCTCAGAATTCTCGGCATGTTTTATTTTAATACTGGCTACCTTCTTTCTGGGAAATTGTAATTTTTTACTTTGATGAGCAGGTTCTCTGTTTTTGGACTTGACGTGCTCTTCTTTATGTTCTGACCGTCCTCTTCTTTCCGATTTCTTTGATGAAGTCTGAAAAGATTGAGAGGAACGTGTATCAATATCTTGATATCTTTTTGGGTTTTCTCAAATTGTCCCTATTTCTAAGTTTGTATCTTTTTTCAGAGGGCTCCCTTTGGGGAGACTTGCCCCCCCCCCTTCTGGAGATCTATTTCTCCGTTGGGGAGACCTTCGTCTGGACTGAAATTGTTTTTCTTTGGGAGTGGTTTGTTTGTTACCTTTCCACTTCTTCTTTTGAGAATTGAGATTATTTTTAATAAAAGTTTTTTCAGGATTTTCAATTAGTTGGGGTTTTACTGGTTTACCACCCAAACTATCTCTGCCTAATTCTTCATAGGATTTTTCAATTATTTTAGCAAGCTCAAAAGGTTGGTCTGTTATATCTATCTCCTTCAATTTCTGGCGGATTGCCACACATGCAGCTTCTCCTTTTATGTTGGCTAATAATAAAGCTGAGACCTGCTTAAAGTTTTTCAGTAATTTCATACCCAGAGTTAAAGCAGGTTCTGGACCGTATTCCTTTTGAATCTGTCTTAGTACATCTGGTATAACCACCATGGACGGAACACCATGTGTTTTTGTGTAGATAGAAGCAAAGTCTGTGCCCCAAGTGTCACAGTCCTCCACATGTGGTGCGATCCCCATTGGGAGACAGATAGTCAGAATTCTGTGTTTTTTGTGAGGGGTAGTATCAGGAAATACTGCCTCGATCTGAGTGATTTTATGAGCTAAACAGAATGGAATTTGTTCCCGTTTTGCGGGTGTTTTACCAAGACATGATTGTATATTCTGTGGTGTAATCTTGTTTATGTTCCCCTGTTGAGGGGTGTTTTGTGGAATTTTAATTGCAGGTTGGACTGTTGAAGTCCGCATGATATATTGGACCAATTGTCTATGTATTTTAATTAGTTATTTTAACTGAACTAAAAGTTCTCTGTCTGACATTGTTTCAATGTCGGGGTGTGGTGTGTAGCTGGCTAGAATCGGCCATGTGGCTCCTGGTCTACCTAGTGGACCGAGCCTGGTAATGTGGTTTTGATGTTTTAGGGCGCCATTAAACCAGAGCAGGTGCTCTTGGTATGTTATTGGAATTTCAACTTCCTCGAAAGGAGAGTATTCCGTTGGAGCTTCCGCTATATTGTAGTAGTGGAACTCATGTGTTACAGCATGTGCTGCTGGAAAATGTATCCAGGAATAGACTACCTCTGTCTGCCGAAATTCATGTGCCTCTACCACAAATATGACTGTACCACCTCTTGATGATACTCCATTTTCTATAAGTTTTATAGTTATGGTTTTTCTTATATTGACCAGGATGAGTATTGCATCTGGGTCGTTATTTCGGACAAGTGTGTCGTCCGCAACGAGTTGAACTGCAAAGCAGCTCTCTCCCTTTCGTCCTCACTCCCTGTCATTTTACTGACTGAAAGTTTTGCGGAGCAATTTTTGAGGAAACAAAGATTAGGTGCACAATATTTTGGAACACTGTATCCTTCAACGATGACTATACCGTAAACTTATACATAGGATTCTCATCCTACTAAGTTCCGGCGGATATTAACCTTTCACCCACTCCAAACGTCTATTGGAGTTTTACGGGAAAAAGGGGTCTGTGTGAAAAAGCACGACTGAGTTACTCTAGTATCTTGCGTTAGATTATCGCCTTACCAAACGTTGGGCACCATGTAGTGTAGTTCCTATTTTCCCAATAAGCTCTGCACATTGGAATAACATAAACGATAGTTTAGACGTAGGACTGAGGTCGACTAGGTCTCTATTGAATATGTTAGACTTAATTAGGTTTGCCAGCTAGCTCAGAGGTCACTAGAAACTTTCTCGAATGAACAGGGAGGAGTGAACTTCTCTGATTAGACAAGAAGGGATTCAGCTTCTGACAACCGCATAAACATGACAACTTTGCTCCCCCAGAATAAGGAGTATATCTCCAGAGTCGTGTGAAAACAATAGATAGCTATTTCACTCAGTCAATCGTGCATACTTAGTTTCACCAGAGTGCCGAGAAATAGAGAGACGGGCGTTTTCAATAAAAGGTGTTATTTATTGAGCAGTCTTCTTGCTCATGCAAGAGAAATTAATTGCCACAATTGCAATACTTGTTATAAAGTAAAGTGCGTACAGTAAAAGGAGTATTATAAAATAATACTGTAAAAGCATTGATATGGTTTCTGAGCCATATGATATTTAAAAGGTATAAAATATATACAGTTACATATAATGATAAAAGTTTGACTAAACGTACTCAACTGGTGCTTCTAAATACGCCTACCCCGATGTACCTAACCTAAGCCTAGTACGTGGGAAGGAGTAAAGGAGTTTTTAAGTTAAGTTAGTTTTGCCAAGAATCTGACTCAATAATTCTCTAAGGATCTAATCAGCTCCGTACCTGGGTTTTAGAATGAAGGAGGTCTTGTATCTCGCTCTCAGGACTCGATCTCCCAGTAACCCGCAAGGGTGACTCGAAACACTGGAGCTGGATTTTCTCTGCAGGAGAAAAAGACAGCGTCTTTCTCAGTGCGTCAAAATGGGAGGGACGGCTTCCTTCGGCACTCGCATCAGCTGGGCTTCAGATAAGTAGATAGCCACTCTGCTCCACACCACCGTGTGTTGCTTAAGGCAAAAGCTGGTATATTTATACCTGGAAGGTGCCGTGTTTGACGTAAGGTTGGACATAAGACGATAATAAAAGATGTCACTAAGAACTGGCCATTCTTTCAGTGCTCGCAGGAGTTCTAGGACAAATCAAAACAAAAGCATGGGGAATTCCCAGGTTGCTGGAGGTTTGGTTTGTTTAAAGAACTCGTTGTGCTTTCTAGGAGTCTAAGGAAGTAGCCTTGCTGTATTTGGTTTGCATTGGCTGTTACTAAATATGGATATGATTCTTTTGCCTTTATAAGGGTATGATGTGTTATAACCACATAAGGGCATAAATCGGGAATATTTAATTAGGGTCCTAGATACGATCACAACACTTCAATTACTCTACATTATTTGCACTGTTTTTATATAGGAAGTCATCTTTGGAAACAATTGATATGGATTTGATATCATTGCCTAGATGTCTATCCCTTTTTAATTCATGTTTCTCTTTCTTTCACTGCACCACTTGTCTACACTCGCTTACTTCTCTCTGGTTAAGAAATTCTATAACGAGGGTACTACTATACACAATTGCCTCTTGTACTCATGGTAAGAGAGATGGCATGGTATGGCATTTTGGTAACCCAGAGGATGACACTGGACATGATATGTGTAATGATGGGATACCAATAACCAGTTATGCATTTCTTTTCTGGTTTCTTTTGCCCTCTTTTTGCATCCTTCACTATTAGTGTTAATACATTTTTCACCGTTATGTGATTTCTTGGATAGATTGTAGGAGCTACATTTGAGCACTTTCAATCTAATTTGTTCATCTAGCTATTGAACATTTCTATGTGAATAGACTTTTTGGACTCTACTGGGTGTATGATTCAATATCCACACTTTGCCATGTATTAACAGATGTTTCATTATTGCCGTCGGTTTAAACTCCACAGATTCCAGGTAATCTGATGTTACGTCCTTCAGATCTGGGATTGCAATGAATAACCTCAGAATATTTCCACAATTCAGAGTGTCATAGGAACCTCTTGTTGTGTACTGTGGGCAAAAAACTACTTTCCTCTTTTTGACCAGATTATCTGTGATTTCTATTTCGTCCTTAACTCTAGAATCAACCAGGGCCCTCTTCACAACAACAGGGTCCAATACAGGCACTATCTGGTGACGTGAAGCAGGAAGCTCAATTGATTTCTGGACTAGAGTGCAAGATGGGGCTGCATCAGCTATTTTTTGGGTGCCATGTGGGTTTATAGAGTTTTCAATTTCCCATTTGGGGGTAATTTGCTCTCCATGTTGTTCCACCGATTCAACATATGGTTGATCAAGTATGGTATCCCTTATTTGAGAGACGTTGGGCCACATGCTAGCATGAGCCTCATCCTGCATAGAGTTATTAGCAGAATGGCCATGTTGTTTATCCCGTAAGTTGACTTCAGGTACTTCTACAAGTCTAAAAATTGGAAATAGGGCTTTTTTTTCGGATTCTTTGGTATTTTTAAGGCTTGTAGTTGCTTCCTCGCTGGGGATTTTTTTTGTTCTGAAGGATTTTGTTATGAGTTTTCCTCAACCTTTTTCTTGCCCTTTTAGATAAAATCCCATGGGTTTGCTTTTCCACCCGAAACTTGGCTAATTTCTGGTGTCGTTTTGACTTGGGAATTTTTAATGAGAACATTTGGCGCTTTATTTGCCTCCAAGCTGTTACTTATCAACTCATCAGGCATCAAATGCAACTTGTTTTTATGATCTTTAGCTGCGCTATTTCTGCCTTTGTGTAAAATGGCTAGTTTGTCTTTAGTAATCCCCCCACCATGAGTAGGGTCATTAATAATATTTTGTCTACCAAGACAATTAATACCCTCTTCGTTACCTTGAGCATTTCTAACAGACAGCAGTTTCACTTCCTGTACCATATAACTAACAATTGACGATAGATCTGAGATTTTGTCAATCAGTTGAGCACAGGTACATGTTATTAATTGACCTTCTTTGTCCTTTTGTACCTTAGTAATCAGATTAGATAGATGGTGCAGCTTTTCATCTATTCCAACTAATTGTGATGCCAATGTGTTTAAAATGTCTACCTGCATATCTAATTTGTCTGAATGAAAATTAAGGGCATTAGTAATTGAGTCCATAGACAGTCCCATATTCCACCCTCAGGACCAGTTTTTTTTTCTATAGGCCCGGATCTTACCTGAAAATTCCCGTCAAATTTGGTTAGCAAAGAAAAATCCAGTGAATTCAACCGATTGTTTGAATTTGTATTTATGGCTTTACCTTGATCATTTACAGTGGGGTCTTTTTCACCATTAACTACACCTGGAACCAATAATGATTTATTCAAGAAGAAACTATGCTCCAAAATTATACTTGACTGGTCCAGGTTAAGAGGTCTTACATTACCATGTTTGTTGAATTGACCATTTGGACTAGATACTAGGTCAGCAGTTGATAGTGCCCTATCTTTAGCTATATAATCTGATACAAAAACCTCCTCATTTATGTTCTGCTGTAGACCTGAGGAGATATCAATGACTGAACCTTGCTCTCTTTGCCTTCCGGCTATCTGACTACAGTGTTGAGACCCAACGACCCCAGTAGACTCAGTGCAACATACTACAGATTTATGCGAGTGAATTTGTGCTTTGTGAATTTGTGCCTTTGACCTAATCTGCCCAGGAGATGGAAAGGAGAGTTTCAACTCAGATGATATTGCATCTATATCAACTTTTTCAACACTATTCCCTTTTGACCTTATCAGAAATAACCTTATTGTGGCAGACAGTGTCCTCCTTTAACTCGTCTATTTCTAATGGGGACTCGATTAATACACATGGGTGAGCACCTTTTTTACCGAATGGCACGGAAGGTAAAGGATGCGTTTCACAAATATCATCAGACCCAAATTTGTTATTGTTTTTTCTTTGTTGCTTTTGAGACTGCTTTTGTTGATACTTAAAGAAAAAGTTCTTAATGGATGGCTGAATAACGTGTGTGACATGTGGCAAATTCTTACAGTCTTGTCCTGAAATAGTGGGAGCAACAACCAATTGTGCCTGCTCCTTTAATTACTCCTTTTTAAAGTTCAATGTAGCTGCCTCAGCTGGCTCAGTTGTATGCTCAGTTGTATCCATTGGAGGAGCACAAACACCAGAACTTTCTTCATTTTCCTGACATGGATTCATTTGGGCCGCATCGACCAAAGTCTCCTCAGGCTTTTGTTGTTTTTTCTGCTTAGGCAGAGCCCCACAAAACCTTGCGGCTCCTTGCAATTCCTCACAACTCCTCACACTCCTCGTGGCTCACTGCTGGACTCTGTTTTTGGACTCTGGTTGAGCTGTCCCCCGGCACACACTGGCTTCTCTCCTTTCCTCTCCGCACGCCCACGCTCGCGCTTCTCCAGAAACCCGCTGTGGACCGTCATTACCCCCCCCGCCTGTCTGCTCGCTTCCTGTGCCCAGCCCACAATCGCCGAGACCACCAAATCCTCCGAGCTGAGGCGAGGCAATGGCAGTAGGGCAGGCACTGCGAAAGGCAGGTGGGGGGTAGCAGTCTGGTGAAACAATCGGGTGATGTGACAATCGTGCCGGAGCGAAGTTTTCGCAGGAGTTTACGCCAGCCCGGTGGCGGGAGATCGCAAGCTCGGCAGCACAGCAGCAAGTACCTGACTCCTCCTCAGTATGTACAGTGCCACTGTGGGTACCTAATGAGGGCTTAAATCGCCATCTACAAGTGGGCAAGGTCAGGGTCACTGCAAATCGTTGTGGACATTGCAACAGAATCTTATGCTACAAACTGAGCACTAATTTGCTCAATCACTGCAGGTATGGCTGGAAATGGTGATGGAAATGGTGGTATTTGCTGAGCACCGTGCCCCTAAGGGTAGAGAAGTGCTCCTCGCGGCACACGCCACACACCAAAAGAGGGGAGAAAAGCTCACGGGCCACTCTTCAATCGCGGCTCCCGTGAACCCTCACCTCACCTCCTCTCACTCACTGAGCTCGCAGCTGCTCTCTCCTAACCGCGGCAATCCTCCTCTGCAGACTGGCAGGAATGGTGGTGTTCGCCTCCCGCCGCCGCGCACCACGCACTGAAGGGGAGCGAAGTGCTCCTCGCCGCCGCCACACACCAAGAGGGGAGAGAAATGCTTGCGGGCTGCTCTTTACTCGCGGCACCCGCAGCTGCTCACTCCCGGGTCTCTCCTTGCCGCAACGCTCCTCCGCGCCTGACTGGATAATTGCTGATTGCTGCGAGAACTCGACGGGTCTCAAGGTGAAGCCTGACCACAAGAAACAGCGAAGCGGCGTCCTCATCCTCCTCCTTGTTCCTCCTTACTCAAGTGAGTGGCTGGCTGGCTGGCGCAATCTCGAAAACACTGACCAGATCTTTCAAAGCTTGCACACGACTTTAGATATGGTAAGTATATATGGAAGGTATGGTAACATTAGTTTTGTTAGGTATGAGAGTTTATGTGACATTGGCTTAAGTATGGCAGTTATGCTAGGTCGATATGTATGGGAGGGTGGCATTGTACGTAGGTTTCTAATACATGGTAGTGAGGTAGGTATGGTAAGTAAGTAGGTATAGTAGGTAGGTTAGGTATGGTAAATCGGCATGGAAGGGATGATAAGTTAGTTGTGTTATGTAAGGGATGTTAGTTAAAGTAGATTAACTATGGAAGTTATGCTAGGTCGGGATTTATGTTAGGGTGGCATTTTACGTAGGTTTATAACACATGTTAGTGAGGTAGGTATGGTAAGTATATAGATATGGTAGGTTGGTTATGTATGGTAGATAGGTATGGTCACATAGTGGACGTTAGGCAAAGTAGGTTAAATATGATAATTATGGTAGGTGGATGTATGGCTGTTTGTCAGGGCACCCTACAATTCTGTCTGTCATTTAAAAGCTTGGACAATTGAAGTATTTCTAGGCCTCATTCTTCGTATCACAGCATTGCTAATGGAGTCTACACATGCACTATTAATAATAAAGGACACTTATTGATGTGCAGCTTATGCTTGTGTCTTATACCTACTGCATGAACAATTAAACATCTTCTCCTGTAGGAGAAGAAAAATAAAATGGTTTAGTCGTTCAATTGCATGTAGGTGCTTTCCCACACTACTACTACTACTACTATTGATGATACTACTACTAGTTTCTGCTGCTACTATCATTACTACTACTACAACTAATCATATTAATAATAATAATAAGAACAATAATAATATTAATAATACGTTAAGCAATGGCAAACCAATAGGTCTGGCTTAAACTGAAAGTGCCTTTTCATTGATGTGTGCGAAAAATTGTGAATGGATGAGTGGTAGAATGCAGGGGTGAGTCTATGGGGGATAGATGCACTTACTCATGTATTCATGCAGTTGACCACTCACGCATCCATTTATCCACCCATCCACTCCATCTTGCATTCATCCACTTACCCATCAACACCACAAACATCTCACCAATAATGAAGAAGCACTGTCAGTGAGACTCCGGGTTGTAGGACACAAACATTGTGAGAAGTTGGCCTGGTATATGATGTCCACTGTTCTAGTGAGACACCTTGCACCAGTCCAAACAACCCTTATTGATGAAAGGTTGTAAAGTCAGTCTTTATAGAAAACTATCCTAGTGGTAGCAATGGAGAGCAGCCTTCAGGCTAAGACTTAGAGGCGAGTTAAGCAAGTTGTTTTACCAATTATAATCTCTTGAATGATCAAATGAAAGCACACCACACAAGATATATATACAATATATATGTATTTAATCCAAGCACAACCCCCCTGATCTCTTTATGAGGTCAGAGGTAAAAGTACAATACAGGGAACTTAATTAGCATACAATAATTTACACAGTATACGGTATGCCCTAGGGGCCTCACAAACCATATACTAAAATAGTGGTATAGGAACCATGTGTGGAATAGATAGCAGGCCTGGGGCCTGTGGAATCACTGGGGCTATCGAGAACAACCAAAGGTTAGGATGTAGGAGGCCCATGGGAGACGCGTGCAGTGTCTAAACACAGCCGTGGGTTACCATTGACTTTCTATGGGAAACGAACAAGTTACAATTTTACTGTTTAAGGACACTTCTAGGTGAACTACGATGGAACCCTTTTAGACTAGGACACTTCGAGACTCAAGACCCACGGGAGCACTGTAGTACTTGTGTTACCTCACCCAGGGAAGCTGGGTGCATAGGTGTCTTTTGGTGTTGGGTTTCGTTGTCGATTCCAATGGAGAGCTGCAAAGAAGTGCTGCAGGCGACCAGAGGAAAAGTGTCCGGGTGGATCCAAGCATGGATCAAAGATCTGAAGAACCTGAAAGCAGAAGGGACAGAGTCTGGGTCACTTGCCAGTTACCAGGATGGCGACAGGAAGATGCCAGGCGATGTTGGGTGATTTCAGGTGAAAGAGGTGAAGCTTGTCTCTTCAGCCATGTGGTCCAGGAGGCGTCGTAGATGACCAGGAGCTGGATTCGAGCTGTCCCACAAAGGATCTAGTTGACTGCAGTATCGGTATCCGGATTGTTATGTTATATGTTATATGTTGTCTTATATAGCGCATGGCTACTCAAAAAGAGTGTCCCGGCGCTTTTGTTGAGAACCTGTAGCAGAGTAAACACAACACAGTGATATAAAAACAGATCAAGGAAACAAAGAAACAGGGTAAGTAGCCTAAAGGGCAAAAAAAACAGGTTTTAAGGCCCTTCCTAAAGGTAAGCAGATTAGTGGCACCACGAAACGCCAAAGGCAGAGTGTTCCACAGCTGTGGCGCCAGCAAGCTAAAGGAGCGACCTCCAATGCAAGCCTTTTTTACCCGCGGAACCACCGCAAGAAACAGAGATTCAGATCTTAAGGATCGAGCCCGGTGGTAAAAGGCAAGTCTCCTTTGGAGATACTTTGCTCCCACAGCATGAAGAGCCTTGTAGGCCAAGGTCAGGGCCCTGAAAGCTATCCGCTTCCGGATAGGCAGCCATGGAGCGACTGCAAAAGGCCAGCAGCACTGGCTCGCCTATTTAGGCCATAGATGGCCCTCGCGGCCGAGTTCTGGACGACTTGCAGCCGCTGCAGTAGATATTCCGGCAGGCCCAGATAAAGGACGTTGGAATAATCCAGTCTTGAGCCAATCATGGCCTGCACTGTCATCTTCCTGTGCTCCACTGAAAGTAGAGGCAGAAACTTCCGGAGCATCTTGAGGAGACCAAAACATGTTCCCGTTAAACCAAGGATCTGAGATCTTAGCGTCAGACCCTTGTCCATCTTGACCCCCAAGTTCTTAGCCAACTGGGACGAACAAGACGGGGGGAACATATTAACAGGCCACCATGCCTGCCAATCCGGATCCGATGGACAACCGAAGAAGAGTACCTCTGATTTTTCTGATTTGCACTTGAGGCTGTTCAGCTGGAACCATTTAAAAACAGCCCCAAGGCACTCCCGGATACTCTCTCCATCAAAATCCCCTCCTTTCTTACACGAAAAGAGGAGCTGGGTGTCATCGCCGTAGGATACGATCTGGGCCCAAAAAGACTCCGCCAATGCCGCCAAAGGGGTCATAAAGATGTTAAAAAGAGTCGGGCTCAACACAGAACCCTGCGGAACTCCGACTCCCAGAGGCGGCATCACGGCCGAGCTGGGTGAGACCCAGACCGTTTGTCGACGCCCAGCCAAAAATGATCCAAACCAGCTGAGCACCGTCCCCCTCAGACCGATCTCATAGAGTCTGGTGAGAAGACCCTCATGGGGGACGGTGTCAAAGGCCGCCGATAGGTCCAACATGACAAGCATGGCTTTGCCCCCCGAGTCAAGTACCTCTTTTATGGCTTCTGACACCTCCAAGAGCGCCGTCTCGGTGCTTAGGTTGGGGCGGAAGCCAGATTGAGTAGCGTGCAGTACATTATGGGATTCTAAAAAATTAGAAAGCACCATATGCACATGCTTCTCCAGAATCTTCGTAAGCGCGGGGAGGAGAGAGATAGGCCTGTAGTTGGCAAGGACTTCCGGATCAAGACCAGGCTTCTTAAGCAAAGGAATGACCATTGCCTGCTTCCAGGCCTGCGGGACCACTCCCTGACTCAAAGAGAGGTTCAAGAGTGGGTTCGCCAGCGGATTAATAACTTCTGCCATTTTTGCCAGGAATTTGGCCGGGCATGGGTCAAGAGGCGACCCAGATTTGAGATTGCCCATAAGTGCCAATGAAGCAGGAGCTGAGATAGATGGAAAAACGGCCATAACTGAACCCGAAGGGGGCGGTACAACTGATCGTCTTCGGGGCTGGCTGAAACTGCAGTCGCCAACAGAGGAAAGGAGTCTTGGATCAGTTTTATATTGTTGGTAAAGAAATTTGCAAGATCGGAAGCCCAGGACTCCGAAGGAACAGCCTGAGTCGCGTTAGATCGAGGGGCCGTGAATTCCCTGATGAATGTAAAGATCTCTTTACAAGAGTTAGAAGCGGCCTCTATCCTCCTTGCGAAATAGCCTTTTTTCTCCAGGAGGATGTCCCGATGATAGGCCTTGACCGCTGTCCTATAGGCAAGCCTTGCCACAGGGTCATACTGCGAGCGCCAGGCTCTTTCAGCTACCTTGCACTGCTGTCGAGAAGCCAACAGTGCTTCAGTAAACCAGGGGGCAGAGACCCGCTTAGATGTTAACCGGGGGGCCATCACAGGGGCTAGATCATTTAGCCTATCCAATACCCACGCTTGCAGGGAGTCCAAGTCCCTCTCCAGATCTCCCGTCAGGGGACAGGGATGATCCCGAGCAGCCTGAGCCAGCATATCTTGGGTCACCCGGTGATACGCCCTAGGAGCACTGCCCTGCTGCTTAGAAACGGTGCTGGATGGTTTAATCGTGCCCAGAATATGAAATTTGGCCAGTCTATGATCTGACCAAAGCACTGGTACAAGGGCCGTCACCTCCAAGGGGGATGTGGAGAAGACCTGATCTAGGATATGGCCCTTATCGTGCGTTGGTCCAAGGAGATAAGGGATCAGGCCGAGAGGGGCAGTGACATCAAACAGTTTGATTGTATCAGGGTCTGATTGCTCATCCATATGAAAATTAAAATCCCCGGCCAGAACACAATGTTCAGCTTTCAAGGCCAACACCGAGATTGCCGACTGAAGCTCATCAAAGAAGGTACCAGGCGGTCCAGATGGCCTGTACACTAAGAGGCCTTTAAAGGATGGATGAGGCGCCAATGTAATGGAGAAGGCAAGGGATTCAGATCCTTGGATGCCATCCATGGGCAAAATGGAGCAAGTGGCACATTTGTTCACCACCAATGCCACTCCACCACCCCTCCCCTTTGGACCCAACAAGCCTTGGCAAACACAATCCATGCAGGATGTCAAGATTGGCTTCGGTGCAGACCAGCAAGGTCTGAGGAACTTCTCCTTTTGCAGGGAAGTTGGAGCAAGCCTGGAGCAACCAGGAAAGCAAAGTAAATCAAAGATTGGTCTTCTTGGGTTCTCACTAGCCAACGGATTAGGAACCGCGAAGACGCATTGAGCTGAAATGCACAAAGAGGGCCTACGGGACACTCGAGGAGTGTGGGCCTCTGAGCTTTGGTGCAAAAGGTGTTCGGGCTTCAAGCACCCGAATGCACAACTTTGGTATACCTCAGGAAGTATGTGCAGTTTGCAAAATGCAGGATGTAAAGGAGTTCTGGTCCCACATCTTTCATGTCTGCTACGGTTCTCAGTTTTGCTGGGAGCTCGGGTCAGCATCAGAGATGTCTGGAAGTCCCCATCCTGTGTCAAGGATTCTTCGGGATCTGGCGGGAGCCTCGAAAATGCAGACCGGCAAAGATGCAGTTGGTGCCTGTTTGAACAGGGTGGTCACTCCTTGACCACAAGGGAGATTTCTTCCATCTTCCAGTCGATATGGAATGTCGAAGGTCCAAGATTTATGTTGCAGAGTTTCGTCCAGGGTAATCTGAAGTCCTAGTGACTGAGGTTCTATCTTTATAGGAAAAGTAGAGGATGGACTTACTCTAAGGTCCCACCTATGGGAGGTCCTAGGGAGGGAGTGGTTAAACCCCTTCCCCTTTGTCCAGTTTTGCGCCAGGGCAGGGGCAGAGTGCCCACGCAACCAGTTTGAACTGGGAAACGCATGGAGCACCTTATGTGCCCAAGGCAGTGTCTGAAAGGCATTCACTGAATGCAACCCACCCTACCCCAATACACTAAAGCCTGTCTGGGGAGGTGCCAGCACCTCCCTGGACAGGAAACCTATTGTCCAGGCCTCCACAGCCAGAGTATATGGTATGGCTATATCGTAGAACAGCTATAAGGAGATGGTTCCGAAAGCTGCAGAAGGGCTCAGCTGATGTTAGGGCACCGTCTCACATAAAACCAAGCACTCTGCCTCCAAGAGTGTCAAGGCCTGCCATAGCATTGACTTATAGGTTAATATGTGTATATATATATATATATATATATATACTATATCCCATTAAGGGGTGATTACACCACCTTACCCAGGCTGTGGTGTCAGTTTGAAAGGCTAACGAGGGGTGGCACAATACATGCTGCAGGCCCTGGTAGGCCTAGGGTGTACCTATGCCCTGGGTAACTAAGGTACCATATACAGGGGATCACAAGGGTGACCAAAATAACCAATCTGGTATGTACCTAAAGTACATGGAGTCAATTTTTATAGAGAAAGCAGATAGACTGGGGCCCTGAATAGCATGGTCCCAGTCCAACTAAGTCGAAAACCAGCAAAACAACAGTCAAAAAGGTTGGGTAACCATATAGTCAGATTCCACCTTCCTACAGACATAACAGACACAGAAAGGCTGCTCAGAGACAGGGCATGTTTGTATGTGTGCATGCCGGCGCGCTGGCATTGCCAGTGCTGTACACTAGAATCAAACAGGTCGGCTTAGACAGCGCTTGTTTGTTATGGCTGCAAGCAGTGCTAGGCATGTCCTTTTATCACTGTCAGTCACGTATCGTTTTGTGATTTTTTTGTCGCTCTTATATAAGTGACCTTTGCTAACCTCAGCAGTGCTATGTGAGATCTCTGTAACCTTGAACCTGAGTTTCCTTTCCCATTGATAACAGACCTTCTAGGCATCACTTAACCCTACCATCTGAAGCAACAGTAAAATAAACTTCCATAGAATAGTCAAAAGCCTACAGGGATCTAACTACATTGACAAATCATTTAATAAATATGCAATTCAGGCTGGATTGAAACACATTTATTTTTAAATAACAATATCTCAATGCATAACTACTCAGTGACCTTTTATGGCACTCTTGGCTTTTTAGTCAACTACACTCTCAAGTCCAGTGTTGTAGGAATTGGTTAACATTAGGGATGTAAACATTTAAAGGGACTGTACGCAAAAATGCCTTGACTCGCCATCTCAGACTTGTGACGAATTGCTATGAATGAGATCTTGCTTGTCTGGGACCCCTTAGCAACTGCGCAAATAGATATTACAACATAGTCCTTTATTATGATGGTGGTCAGTCGGACCGCCAACAGCCCCACAGCAGGAAGGAGACCGCCTGACAATCAGTCGGCAGTCCCACCATGGCGGATCAGGCAACCATGAAAAGGCAGTCAGAAAAGGACATCTTAATCTCTATGGTGGGGCCTGCGCAGGAACCGCCCTCAAAGTAGGGATACAATTATGACCGCCGTACCGACGGGATCTTAGATCCTGTCAGAGGCGGTGGTCTGTCCCTCGACAGCTGACGGACTGACCTCATGCATCATACTGCAGCGGTTAGACGGACGGTCTGTCGGTGGTGAGACTGCCACCATTGTCCTGCAGATGGTTTAGTGAAGAAGTGACTGATGATTACTCCACGCACACAGAGAACCCTTCTGACTTGAAAACTACGAATTGAGATATATTACTAAAACTTACACCAGGCATATTTTTTTCAGCTTTAAATCCGAGAAACAGCTCATTTAAATTGAGAAAAAAGTCTATGTATGTAAAACCTTAAATTTATGTTATTGGTTTCCACTTATCCTCGGAGAAAACATTAAACTGTCGTTTTCAAGACTGCTCGAGAGAGAGACATGTCATTATAATTAGTTGTGAACCAGCGTAATCTCCGAAAACCATCTGACCATTTTAATAGTCAATGAGAAACATAAGAAAGGCCTCAATGCTAAAATTAGGATGCAGCATATTTGTCTGTGAAATGTCTATTTACTTCTCATTTATTAAGTCAGAAGCTCTGTAGTTATCAGAAAACACACTTTGCATTTATATGTGAAGATGGTCTCTTCTATCTTGTCTCCTGTTGAGAGTCTCATTCAGATGCTGCAGCTGCTAGCAGTCCCTTGTCTCCGGCGGGTGTGGCTGAGTGTCCTGTACTCTGCTGACAGTCCCAGCAGGCACTGCTGTGAGTCTCTTGAATCTTCAGCTGACAGCCTCTTAAGTCCAGCCAATGTTGCTCATCCCCTTCTCCCCAGCTGGGAGTCTCGGCGGATACTGCTGTAAGTCTCATGAAGACCCTGCGTCCTGCCTCTTGCTTTCTGCTGGCCCTCAGAGACTTGATGTGACCGACATGCCTATGCAGAGTGCCCCTTCCACGGAGCTGTAAATTAACGCTCCCTCTGCTGACACACACACCCTGGTGTGATTCCCTCCTCCTAAGTCAAAAGAACAATCCCCTAGGGAGAATGATCAGACAGGACCACTAGTATTCACATCCACACCCAAACAGTATCAGGATCATACAGAATCAACTCAGAGGGGCAAAATTAGTGAGCTTAATAATCAAGTCAAAGAATGTGTTTCAATTTAAAATGTATTAAAATAGAAACAACTAATCACAATAGTAAAAAATCTTGCATTTTATGACAAAGTCAGATAAACACACATTTCATTAAATTCAAAACAGTGATCGTAATTAAAAACAGATAAAAAACACAGCAGTGAGTGGGAAAAAGAGCAAGAAAAAAATATTTTCCAATCAAGAAAACATCACAGTTATCAGACAACAAATAAATCAGTAAATCAAAGTACACACTATCGGATCAGAAATTGTTTCTCAAATGATAACCATAAATTGTTGTACTTGTCACTAATTTGTGATGAAATCAAACAAACAAAGCATAAACGCGTTTCAGTGGGACCGAAATCCTCTGACCCCCACCCTCTTCAGGAAAGAGAAAATATCTACCACACTCGTATCAGAAGTTTCTAAATATAAAGAAAAGAAGGGGAAAGTAACCATTTTTGGGTTGATTAAAAAGCTCTCAATCAGCATTCTCTGTGAGTTACTACCGTCATAGTATCAAACTAAGACTAAGACAGTTAAATCTACAACCATCATGCCCTCCTGCTAGCATTGCCACTCATTTCAACCATAATACATTTATTCCTTGAGAGTAACCAAAAATGGCCACATATGTCTCCAAATAAAACAAACACCCGATCTGACTTGAATTCGGGGATGTGGGCTAAACATAGCTTAACATAGAGCTGTAAACAATATCAGTCCCCAGCCAATAGGCCTCTTATCAATCAGAAGCTTTATTGCATTCCAAGCAAGGGCCAAAACATACCTCCAGATACAGATACTGCCCTGATCGGGTACAGTTCCCAGGAATTCTGTCACGTTCCCCTCCGAACACAGCTGTATAAAAAAACACAGGGGATAGGTCCTATTTCCTATATGGTTTATAGTATGTAGAACTATATTTAATAAACATCTACCTTAGTCCAGAAGTAAACCGTTCCACTTTTACTTTCAAACCGACAATCTCCTTTTCAGTGGGTCACTGTACTTTCAACCAGTGATTTAACAGAATAGAATATAGATATTGCATATAACGGAGTCCCTACATATTTACCTGTTCTGTTTAAAGTTTCAGGCTAATTGCATTTCTTTAGTTCTATCAGCAGGAGGGAAAACGTATTCTCACTCCACAGAGTTAGTTCAAAAGGGCATATCTGTATATAAAACAGTAAGCATAAAACCCCCCATAGTTAGGATTAATGGTACAGAGTCCACCAAAATATGCGTATATGTATAACAATGGTGGTGCGGGGAATGAGATTTTGATCTCTTTTATGATTAATCTGATGACTTATCTCATTCAACTAAGTTTGGACCGTTGGTATCTGTCATTGAGTAAAAGACAACCCCTGCATAGGTTAGATAAACCCCATTAACTGACGCCACTCTGAAGAACCACTTACGACTGATAAAGTTTGAAAGGTTTAATATAAAATTAATAAAAGTTGCATATACAATCCTCTCAGGATCAAATTCAACAAATATACAGGAACCAATAGGAACATATATTCCCTAAAGAACCTCAGTCTACAAACGAATACAATTAAAGTCAGTTCCAAAATCAGCAAATTAAAAGCATCGATATGAAGTGGTTCTTCTGCGTCATCTACAGAAAGAGAAAAATAATCAAGTTAAATCTGTCCCTACTCTATACTAGGTGACATCCCTACTTCGCAAGTTTCTAGAACCCTAAAAAGGTGTCAGCAGTTTGACTCCCTAAGAAGTTCAAACTCTCTTAGCCTCTAAAGGTAACTTAAGTTTAAGAAGCAGTACCCTCTCTGCCTACCCATCCGCTCTTCTAAGGGTCCTCGGCCTACTGCTCCCTTGCGCTCTGATCTCTCTCAGCGCATCTGCTCAAGTCATCTGCTCCTTCTTGCTTGCCCTGAGCTCTTCGCTGTTCCCGCTAATCGCTATCTTCTCCCCGGGGTGCTGTCCCTAAAATACACAATCACAGTGTGGGTGGAACGCCCCTTGACGCCCACCACGGACTTTCCCCGATGATGTCAGTTTCTGGCTCTTTCCATTGCTTCATCTCTTTGCGTCGTCCGTTAGGTTGACCCTTCTTCTTAGATGTCATCTTCATCTTCTTGTTGGCGACTTCAACTGACACTTTTCAGATCAAAAGTCAAATGAACTTAAACAAGACTTTAACTTACAACTATGATTCTTGACCTTACTGGATCTTGCGAATGGTCATTCAAAACAAGACTCAAATTCCAATCGTCTCCTCTCATGTTTAGGCAATAAACTTCGTTCGACATTTGTCACCTTAAATCTAACAAATGCTAGACTCTTCGGCTCGCACCTTCAAGTGAAGACTATTCACGACTCCTGTGAGCCCACTAAATTACATACATTGGACTACGCTCCTGCGAACCCTTGGTCAGTCAGGTTATAATCACAAATGACCTAAACTCTTCTAACATTCCTACAAACTTCTTCTACACAGTATAACCTTTAACATACATTTATATGTGAACGCTTTTAGCAAATACTTGCTCATGTGTGAATACATCTTACATAGAATATAATTACGTAGAATATAATTTTAATACATAGAATATAAATTATATTCACATTGGTTACATCGTTATGTGTATGCTTCTTGCACATTTTTCCATGTTACATTTCTCGCCGTTTCTGCATTTAAAGTTACATACGTACATGAATTCTACTTTGCACATTCTTCTGCTTGGGATAACCACTTACCAAGTGCCGCTGTGCTTGAGGAGAGCGTGTCCGTTGTTTCAGTAAAGAAATTGCGAGCTGAAAAGAACCTTTAGCGCCTCTGTGCTGCAGGCGCTATCTGGCAGCGCTTTGGGAGTTACTGCTCGCGTTTCCCGCTCCGCGGGAAACACTCGCTGGGAGAGGCTGTTGGCGGCCCGAGTGGGAGGAAAACCACATCGCCCACAAGTCAGCGGGGCCAGCTACATCTCGCCGCCACGCCCCCCTCACCTGCCTTCATTAGCGCTGGGAGACCGCTGTGGAGTGGATAACCACTTACCAAGTGCCGCTGTGCTTGAGGAGAGCGTGTCCGTTGTTTCAGTAAAGAAATTGCGAGCTGAAAAGAACCTTAAGCGCCTCTGTGCTGCAGGCGCTATCTGGCAGCGCTTTGGGAGTTACTGCTCGCGTTTCCCGCTCCGCGGGAAACACTCGCTGGGAGAGGCTGTTGGCGGCCCGAGTGGGAGGAAAACCACATCGCCCACAAGTCAGCGGGGCCAGCTACATCTCGCCGCCACGCCCCCCTCACCTGCCTTCATTAGCGCTGGGAGACCGCTGTGGAGTGGATAACCACTTACCAAGTGCCGCTGTGCTTGAGGAGAGCGTGTCCGTTGTTTCAGTAAAGAAATTGCGAGCTGAAAAGAACCTTAAGCGCCTCTGTGCTGCAGGCGCTATCTGGCAGCGCTTTGGGAGTTACTGCTCGCGTTTCCCGCTCCGCGGGAAACACTCGCTGGGAGAGGCTGTTGGCGGCCCGAGTAGGAGGAAAACCACATCGCCCACAAGTCAGCGGGGCCAGCTACATCTCGCCACCACGCCCCCCTCACCTGCCTTCATTAGCGCTGGGAGACAGCTGTGGAGTGGATAACCACTTACCAAGTGCCGCTGTGCTTGAGGAGAGCGTGTCCGTTGTTTCAGTAAAGAAATTGCGAGCTGAAAAGAACCTTAAGCACCTCTGTGCTGCAGGCGCTATCTGGCAGCGCTTTGGGAGTTACTGCTCGCGTTTCCCGCTCCGCGGGAAACACTCGCTGGGAGAGGCTGTTGGCGGCCCGAGTGGGAGGAAAACCACATCGCCCACAAGTCAGCGGGGCCAGCTACATCTCGCCGCCACGCCCCCCTCACCTGCCTTCATTAGCGCTGGGAGACCGCGCATCGCGGGACGCGCGCGGGCGACGCCGGGCTAAGCCCGGGCAAAGGGCGGGCCCTCTGTGGCCCTCAGTGACCGAGGTAGGCTGGGCTGGGCCCGGTCCTTTACATTTTGTGATTATCTCTTTGAACTTGTGCCCACTTGAGTAGGTGGGTGAACTGTTTCGAGTACTGTCATAGCTATACTGCATCCCGGTCCTACTTGGCCTGTCAGGGGCTGACGTTATTCCAGACTTTTATCCGTTTTATACTGCTATATTTCTCGTTTAAATTCATCACTGTGGAAAATGTCTAAAACCCTACGCTCAGGAAGGGTAGTGGGAGAAAAACCTGGCCGAAAATTAACTACCACCCGCACAAGAAACAAATCAGTGAACAGCCCACCGTTGAAAGGCCAATGCCAGCTATCTGAACTCTGGGATCTATCTGGTTTAAAAAAATCCAAACTTGCTACGTCAGAAAAACCAGATACTAAAGCCCTGGAATTACATTCACCAGCCACCATAGATCCTCAACCACCCCAGGTACAGCAGGGGGCCCCCCAATCTATGGTAGGGGGGTCTCCCGTACGGGATTTTACAGAGGGGAGGCTGACGATCGTAGGTGATCCAGTGCATACACCACTGATCCCTCAGTCACCCATGAATGATAGGCCGGGGGGTGACTTGTCTGCACTATCCATTGACCTGGAACTATGGGGTCGCTACGTAAGTCCAGCTAAAGTGGAATCTTTGGAGCAGTTTAAAGCTCCAGGGGGTGCCACCCCTTCTGGGTTACTGCTGTATAGTAGCACCCCTTCGTTAAACAGACATGAAATATCTGACTTGTTAAACACCTCCAGGAGCCCCGATCTTAATCTCCTGGATAATTGTTGCACTGTGGAAGCACGAGAAAAGCCGATCTCTGAGTCCATGATCGCGCTGGAACAACTCCTAGCTTCAATCTTACTGCTTCTAGGGAAATTTGTAGGCAGCTCGGACTGTATTCTTGAATCAGTCACTCAAATTCTAAAGACATTGCTGCAGAAATCGCCGGATATGAGTAAGGCCTCTCCCCCAAAGTCTGAACAATATTTATCTGAGGGGAAAATCAGAGATACTAGAGGGGAACTAGATAGGAAAAATGAAGTGCCTACTATGGATCCTCAAAAGGATATGCCCCTTACTGCAGCTTCCAACTGTATCAAAAATATAGTCCTGGAGATAGAAGAGGAGGATAAAGCTTTGTCTGGCCCTAAAACGGTCCAGGAGTTATTTCCTATCTTCGTACCTGAGTGTGGAAAAGAACCCCTGGCCGACAAACTAGAGGTAAACAAAGAAAGGGGAAAAAATGGTAAACAAAAAATTAACAAAGCCAGCAAGAGGAAACCAATACGAAAATACAGAAAGAAGAAGCAGCGGAGGATTATTTTCCAAAAGTTCACAGAGGCAATGGAGAATGATGTAAGGAATGGGGAACCCTCATCTACTTCCTTAAAGGTGGACATTGACGGGAACTTAACTGCTTTAACCTCTGCAGAGGAGGAAAATGAACAATGTAGTCTGCTTACGCAGGAAGATACACCGCAAATAGGGGGCTCTCGCCCATGCTCTCCTTCACGGAGTGCACTAGGAGTACCAATCTCTTATCCATCTGGGGCTCTAAATCCTTTGGCCCCCCCCTTTGCTGTAACACTTGATTCGGAAAATTCTTGTCCTCCGGCCCGTTCTGTAAATATTTCTAAGGTCCCTGTGGATGTGCGTGTATTAGATTTTGTTCCCTTATTTGATACTGACCTTTTGTTAAACAGAGCTTGGCTTCTCAAACGTTTCAGTGAGGTTGAAAGTCTCTATCATATTCAGTCTAGAGACATAGAATTGGTGTCTCTGCTGGGTGGAAGTAGGGTATTGAGTATACGGGTGAAATTTTATTCGCCTATTATAACAAACTTGATACTAGAACAAGCTGAAAACTTTCAGCGTTTAGGTATTGATATTCTCCCTATCTCCAACCCAGGCAAGCCAAATCCTTTATGTAAGCAGGGGTTTGGGGGTGGTGAGCAAAACGGGGTAACCTCTCCCCTGAGAGATTTGAAAATGTGGGTTTCCAGGGGAAAACGCTCAGTGTCGCATGTGAAGCCACTTCCACTAATTGAGAATTCCTCACTCATAGATGATAATAACCGGTGGAATTGGCTCCATAGCGCATTATCAACAAAAACGAAGGATAACCCCAAATTGTTTCACCATCTTTAACACCGCATTAAATATAATTTCCTGGAATGCGGCCGGATTCCACAACAGCCCAGAGAAACTTGCTTTTTTAACTACTCTGGGGGCTGACATATTGTGCATTCAGGAAACATGGTGCATTGATAGGTTAACGCCTTCAAAAGATTTTTACGTTCTGGAAGTTCCAGCTGCGCCCTCTAAGAAAGGACATGCTAGGGGGGGGATCGCTTGCTTATTGTCAAATAAATTTCAATGGAGATTCTCCCATTATATTGATTCCAGTAGACTTTTCCGCACAATAACACTAGAAAATCTGTTCCATGAGGGTAAAAAATATCCCATTTTAATGTGTATATACCCCCAGAGGAGTGTTTTAATGATAATTTGCAGCAGGTTCTCCAGTATATGGAACAGAAAAAAAATTCCCCTCCTTTCCCTGTAATTTTGCTTGTAGGTGATTTAAATTGCAAAATTTCAAATGCTAGTCTAAAACTCTTCAGGAATAAAGTTAAGGAAGAGGTACACTTTATCCCCCAGACACTTTTTCCGGAGAACTTGATGACAAATAAAAGAGGGAAGATTCTGTTGAAAGAACTAGCGATTGGGGATGGTATTATCTTAAATGGAAGATTTCCATCTGACGTCCCCGCTAACTATACTCACAAATCCCCCTTTGGGTCGTCAATTTTGGACTATGCTATTGCCGACTATGGCCTGTTTCCCCAGATTCTGGACCTAAAGATTATACCCACGTCACTCAGCGACCATAGTATATTGTTCTTAACAGTGTCTTTAAATTCTTTAAACACGGCGTCTTGGTCGCTAAATGGCAATGAGACCACCTTCCATACCTCTTCTGGAAGGTGCTTCTGGAACAGTGCCGCCATTAATGGGGTGCAGGACCTATTGGCCGATACCCTTCGGGTAATAAATGAGTGGAACGGCAGCGAATTAGTTTGTTTTGAAGAATTTATGCGAAAGATCTTATTGTACGCAAACAAAACTGTTCCCCCTAGGAAAGGAGAGGTAGTCCCCATGACATTGCGTAATTTGAATAGGGAATTAAATAAACTAATTCGCGAACAGTATGTTGAAAGGGTCCCAGAAGGTGGGAAAGACATCGCTAGGTTAAAAAGAAAGAGAAGCAGACTCAAGCTAAAAATTAAAAAGGATAGGGAGGATGAAATATGGATTAAACTGAGGGAATCTGCTGCACATGGTAACATTAAAGAATTTTGGGCAATAATTGGGAAAGGATGTGGTACACGTCATTCCCCTACTCCCATTCCTATCCCAGAAGAGCTATGGTCCTCTCATATCCGAGAGCTCTATGCAGGGAACGGGACCACAGGTATGGATAATTTCATGTATGCTGCCCCTGAAGACCTGGTCTTCTATCCCTCTGAGAAAGAAATCGAGACGGCTATAAAAAATATGCGACCCTCTGGGGCCATGGGACCGGATGAGCTTCCGATGACGGTCCTTAAACAAGATCCCTCAAGCTGGAGTAAAATCTTGTACCCCTTGTTTAAGGCGTGCCATCTCTCCAAATTTGTTCCTGCTTCCTGGAGAGGAAGTATTTTGGTCCCTATCTTTAAAAAGGGTACAAGGGATAGCCCCAGTAATTACCGCCTGATTGCGCTCCTCGACTCCATCGGAAAGGTCTTTGCGAAATGTCTCCTCAGTTCTCTTTCTGATTGGGTCGAGGAGCGCAATATTCTGCCGTTTGAACAGACCGGTTTCCGAAGGGAGCATGGCACGCTGGACAACATGACTGCCCTTCAGGTGATCACAGATAAATATGTCCAGGTGAGAGGGGGAGTTGTATACGCCGCCTTCATTGATTTCTCCACAGCGTTCGATAAAGTAGATCGTGGAACGCTGTGGAGAAAACTGGCGACGCTGGGTGCCCCTACTCCCCTGCTGGAACTGGTGCGGGCTCTGCACACTGAGACCTGGTGCAGGGTCTTAATGGGGGGCGAAAGGGGGCTTTCGGCCAAAATACCATCTCGGAATGGCCTTAAACAAGGCTGCTTACTGGCACCCCTTTTGTTTTCCTTATATACGACTGACCTCCCTGCGGCCGTGTCTGCCAGTGAGGGGATTGCACCGATGATAGGAGGGACTCCAATATCCTGTCTGATGTATGCCGATGATGTTTTGTTGCTTGACTTGACCCCCTACTGGTCTTGCAAACCGGCTACAGGCTCTCCAGGCCTTCGCTGGGGAGCATTACATGAAGATCAATATTAATAAAAGTAAAGTGATGTGTATAGCGGGTAAGAAGAAGTGCCGCTCGACAAACTTTGGTTGGACTATTGGAGGGCATAGATTGGAGGTCGTAACTTCCTATATCTTTTTGGGGAAAATATTCTCGGCCAATATGAGCGAGAAACTCCATATAGAGCATTGCTCCCGCAAAGCTCTTGCCCATGGAAACGGGTTAAAGTCCCTATACCAGGCAACGGGGAAAAGACACTTTGCTAGCCTCCTAGAAGTGTTTAGAGCAAAAATCCCCGCAACCATCTTGTATGGTATCGAATTAATAGAGGTAAAAAACTGGGACTTTTGCCACAAGATTGAGGGGAAACTCTTAAGATCCCTCTCGACTCTTAACAATGCTTGCCCACTGGCCGCCTGCAGGCTGGACTTTGGACTCAGGAGTGCCTGGGTTCAGGGTCTGTGCGCCTTAATAAGATGGGTGGCCAGTTTGGCCAGAGCGAGAGATTGTACCCTGCGAGTTCTACTCAAAAACGAACTATTGGGCAATTTTAAGGAGTTCTCTAAACTCGTAAGCAATTTTAGAAGGGCTGTGAAGATACTTAAACTTGATGAAAGTGCTCTCTTCTCCTATTCTCCCACGCAGTTAAAGCATGTTCTCAAGGAGGCCTCGTGGGAGTTTTGTTTTCTCTCTGACAAAAAATCAGTTGGTGACAAAAGGAACGTGGAGCCGCTCATCTCCTCTTATAGGTTGAAACAGCCACAACCTTATGCCCTATGGAATCTACCACATGGGATACGTAGGTTTTGGTTTTTATTACGTTATGACTTAATCCCACTTAATATATTGCTATCCAAATGGTATGGCACTTCTGCCTTGTGCAATTTATGTAAACTGAACAACCAGGACTGTATGCATGTATTATTGATTTGTCCTAGGTTACGTAATTTGCGCAACCGATGGCTAAAAGTAATCTGTCTCCGCCTTAGCATTGTCACTTTAAAAGATTTTCTTCATGCACTTTATTGCCCTCCAAACGAAATGTTCTGCTCTTATATTTTTAACTTTTTTAAAGGATTTTTAGCTATTTATTAACTGTACTGGAAAAACTGTGTCTGTCTGGCCTTGTTGGATTGATTGTTGGCAGTATAGCTATTGCGGATCGAATATTGTGTTTTTTAAACTCTTGTATTTTCTGTGTTTGTGTTGCTTTGTATTGCATATGCTTATGTGGCCCTCTTTGAGAGCCAAAACATAATAAATAAATTTGAAAAATTTGAATTTGAATTTGAAATTTGAAATTTGAAATTCTGCTCGTAAGCATTTCTACACATTAGCCCACTACATATACGGGCCTTCTAAATCTAATGCATTCTAAAGTGAATACAGTTACATTTATTTCTTATACCACGTTGTCACTTCTGTTGACCTTTATGCTATAGACGTCAACTTTACGTTCGATATACATTTCACTCCTACGTTTATACGATATGTCTCTAAATGTGACTCGGATATACATTCTATTCAAATTGCGCTCTCTCAGTTCCCCCCTTTGATGACTTTTAGGAGTCATCACTAAATGCAATTTGAATAACACCTTTAAACAGAACTAGTTACATCATTCCCTCTTTTCATCATTTCGAGTGCTCTCAAGCTTTTGTACTGTTGATCTTGTAAAGCAGCTAATCTCCTTTCTTGTTCTCTCATAGATCTTTGTAACCGGTTCGTCTTATACCATTTATATAGTTTTACTAATCCTAACAATGTGATTATACAAATTAATACTATTAATACAGGTTTTAATATGTACCACACTATACTTTTGCCAAGGTTGGCAAACCAACTTCCAACCTTTCCTACTCCGTTACCTACTTTTTCCCAAACATTTATTTTTGTCAAATCTTCGATTTCTTGATGAATCTGTGTAATGTTTCTTATGACCTTCTCAAGTGGTTTTGAATCATCAGGAATATAAGTACAACATTCCTGAACCTTCAAAGCCTTGCAAACTCCGCCTTCTTTTGCTAATAGCACATCAAGAGCAAGTCGATTCTGAAGAACCATTGCTCTGATCGATTGCATCTCACCTTCTATTAGCATTAATGACCTTGCAGTACTTGCAGATAATCTATCTACGACTGTGGCTAGTCTCCTGATCTTAACATCGTTAAGTATTAAACCTAACATAGGAAACATCGCTCCAAATACGTCTCCTACTACTTCTGCATCTCCTACTTCTCTTTTCGTTCTTGTCGAAGCCTTTCCTTCTATTATCGCTAAATCCTTTGCATGGTATATTTTGGGGAAGACAATTGCCAAGTAACACGAACCATACCAATTGTCAGGCAGTTTTACATAGGCATTTCTCCCACATACAAAATATACATTAGGAATCACTTGCATCTCCTTCATGAAATCTTTCGTATAGTACTCTAATCGAAAAGCATGTTCGCAATTTACTTCACCTACAAATACACTCTCATAATATGTCTTGCTTCGAGTTAAACATAACTTTCCTTTCTGCGTTCTATCCAATGCTATTGGACCATTGCTCCCTTTCTTTTTATGTGCCTTCTCTTCTTCGGTCCAATCAGTTTTCCACTGTCCTGACATTTTTAGAATCTTCTGCCTTCTGTATCTGTCATCTACTTGTCCTATGAAATTTTTCTCAATCTCTGACACTTTGCAAGTCAGATTATTTCTACGTGCGTATGATGTATCTAATGTATCCCAAGGAAGGAAGAACTTGGCTAGTCTATCCTCCTTTTTGTAATAGTCCCACTTATTCATTTGTTTATAATTCTGAACTTCAGGCAGTACCGAATCATAATTTGAAAAGTAGTACTCAAATCCTTCTCTACCATAAAATATACTAAGCAGTAAACTACATGTTATCCCATAAGTCAGTGGGAGATGATGATATCTGATGTCTTCATCTACAGAAGCCGGCAATTGCATACAAACGTAGCAATCTTTGGCCTCCATGGCATCGATATATTCGTATAACAATTTAGCATATGCATTTGACCTAAAGTTTCCCTGTGACTCGTCTACATGTAATCTACGACCTTCATCTGCTAGTAACGCCTTTTCACGTATAACATTGCTCTCCTCCTTTTTTCCCACCAGAGCAGGTTTCAAAGTCGTTACAAGTTTTACATCTGCTATTTCCTTATCGGTTTCATGTCCTATTATGTATGATATTGTCACTACTGTAATTATAAGAAATATTACCACTGCTATAAGTGTACCTATTATACATCTAGCTTTTCTGTTTGGGTTGCCGTTCTCCATGTTGTCAAAAACAGCGCAACTCTTTCTTTTGCGAAAAGGTTTTTCAGTTCAGTCTTTGGGTTGCTTTGTTTTCTTCTCAGTTTGTAAAGTGCTCTTTATCAACAAAAGTCTCTTTTTCGCAACAATGTCTCTTTATTTTTAACAACAGACAACCCTAACCCTTCTCCGTCCTCTAAATGTAATCCCTAATTTTATTCTTCTTTCCACTCGGTGCTAGGTTATCTTCTTCTTTATAGCTAATATACAAAAGTCTTTTATGCATCAACAATTATTCTTGTACCTGCAGCTCTCGCAACAAGTTCCAATAATTCAAAACGAATGACTTTTTCTTCCTCTTCCGGAATTTGATGACCAAATGTTGGAAATTGTAATCTGTTTAGCACTAAATCTTTGATCTGACTCAAGTATGGGGGTATGGGAAGTGTGAAAGTCAGTAATCCCTCAGTCTCGAGTCCAGGCGTCAACATCCATATCTCCACTGCCACAAATGGATCGAGATCGATTACTTTCACGTTCTTCACTCTCCCAGATTTCTGTCCCCAAGACATCTGCTAGATAAGTCCACTCTGGGGTGGCGTACCTTCTGCAGGGCACACGTACCCTTCTCGATCTTCTTGGACTCTCAGTGCCTGAGTCTGTAGTTTCCTCTTCTTGGTCTGATTCTTCAGCGATCGGGACAAGAGTTTTCTCCGGTTGTGTCTTTAAGCTTGGCCTCTTTCTTCTCTCTGGCCAGCTGGCTTCGTCACTCCTTGTCCTCCTGCTCCTCGTTCTTGGACCCGTCTCTTGGTCACTCTCAGCTTGTTCAGTATCCGATTCACTTTCCCAATTACTTTCTTCTCCTGAGGCGACTTCGGTCTCACTAGTGTCCTGACCCTCGTCGATCTGTTCTGACACAGTCTCAGCCTCTTCAATCACCTCCACAGCTTGGCTTTCCCCCTCTATAGCTTCTCCGCTTTCCGCTGGATTCTCATCCGAGAGAGGAGCTGTTTCTTCTAGAGGTGTTGGCACTCTTCGAGTGTGTGAAGCGTGTATCCAATTTGGCAGGCCTCCACACTTCACTGCAGTGTTCGTAACAAGTATGACTTGAAATGGTCCTCGCCAACGCACGTCTAAGCAGTTCTTCCTGACATGCTTTTTCACCAAGACCCAGTCCCCCGGACTCAGGTCATGGCACAAGTCTTGTGCTGATGGAACCTCTGCAGCCTGGACCTGGAGGGACACAGAATTAATGGCATCAGATAGTCCCTTGCAATAGTCCAAGATCAAGTCGTCTGTGATGTTCAATAACGCTGCAGTCGGAACCGATGGCAATCTCATAGCTCTCCCCATTAGCACTTCATGTGGAGAGAGGCCTGTTTTTCTATCTGGTGTGCTACGTATGCTCATAAGAACCACTGGAAGTGTGTCTGGCCAACTCAGGGATGTTGATGAACAAACTTTGGCAAGTCTGGACTTAATTGTGCTGTTGATTTGCTCTACAATCCCTGAGGCTTCTGGTCGATAACTGCAATGGAGCTTCTGATCGATACTCAAAGCTGAGCACAACATCTTCACTATTTCGCTGTTGAAATGAGTTCCTCTGTCCGATTGCAAAGAGGATGGCACCCCAAACCTCGGTATTAACTCTCTAAGTAACAGTTTTGCTACTGTAAGTGTATCGCATCTACGTGTAGGGTAAGCTTCAACCCATCTAGAAAATATACAGACAATCACTAAAACGTATCTGAGTCTGTTACATGGAGGCATTTCTATAAAATCAAGCTGTATTCTATTGAAAGGCCCCCCAGACCTCCCAATGTGACTCAATGTAACTGGTGTTCTCTTTCCCACATTTAGTTGCTGACAGATCGCACATCGCTGACATACTGCTTCTGCCGCTACTCTAAATTTAGGATTAAACCACGTTTGTCTGAATACTCTCACCATGGCATCTCTTCCTATGTGTGCTGATCCATGCAATTTCCTTGCCATTGGACTAACAAGTTCATTTGGTAAAACTGCTCTCCCATCGGCAGAGACCCAAAAATTCATCTCGCTTTTCACACAACCCGCTGTTTCCCAACTCTTTTTCTCATCATCTGGTGCATTCTCCTGAACACTCCTTAGCTCATCCCACGTATCTACAGTGTCTAACAACATTGTCAATTCAGTTCTTTCCTGGATTCCCCCCACCTTCACATCAGTGTGAGAATATCCTTGCTCTGCGCAATAACGCGCTACTTCATCAGCATAGCGATTGCCCTGCGACACAAAGTCTACATTCTTCGTGTGCGCAGCACATTTGACAACCGCAATAGCTGATGGTCCTTGTAATGCATCTAACAATAGTCTCACGAATTCTCCATTCCTAATGGGAGAACCCGAGGAGGTCATGTAACCTCTTTGAGACCATAACTGCCCGTAATCATGAACTACCCCGAAACCATACTGGCTATCGGTGTATATGGTGACTCGAATTTTGTTACCTGCTAAACAGGCACGCGTCAAAGCAATAATTTCAGCTACCTGAGCGGAGTGTACTCCTTCCAGGCAAGCGGCTTCTACAACTCTGGTAATTGTACAAACTGCATAAGCTGCTCTCAGCTGACCAATATCGTCTCTTACGCATGAACCATCAACAAAGAAAATTTCATCAGGGTCAGTCAATGGCTCATCTACGATATCGGGTCTCGGTTTGGTGCATAGTTCAGTCACATCAAGGCAGTCATGATCTGTACAAATTTCATCATCCACCTCATTTGGAAGCGGCATCAAAGTTGCAGGATTCAAGAGGGAGCATCTTTTTAGGGTCACATTCTCGGCAGCCAGTATGACTTGCTCGTAGCGTGTGAGCCTGCTATTCGTCAGATGCTGAGTCTTAGTCCTGGTCATTAACAATTCCACAGAATGCGGTACGTACACCACTAACTGATGTCCCATTAACACACTTTCAGATCTTTCAATGCTGACACCCGTTGCAGCTACGGATTTGAGACATCCGGGCAACGCTGCGGCTACTGGATCTAATGTAGCCGAAAAATACGCTACTGGCCTACGCGCATCTCCGTGAATCTGGGCCAAAACTGCTAAAGCGCATCCCTCTCTTTCGCAGCAGTAAAGCAAAAATGGTTTTGTGTAATCCGGCATTCCCAAAGCCGGGGCGCGACATAAGTCCTCCCTCAGCTGTAAAAACGCCATCAAACAATCTTTGTCCCATGGTACCGGATCACTCACTCCTTTGTGCGTCAGTTGTAATAACGGCTTTGCCTTCAGTGAGAAGTTGGCTATCCACTGTCGACAATAACCGACCATGCCTAGAAACATCCTGACCTCTCTTTGTGTTGTAGGCGCGTTCATTTTCATAATCGCCTCTATTCTGTCTGGAGACACCTTCCGTTTCCCTTTTTCAATCCTGTGGCCCAAGTATTGCACTTCAGTAAGACAATATTGCAATTTACTTGGAGACACCTTATGCCCGTTCTCGGCCAAGTGATTTAACAAGGTGATGGTGTCTACTCTGCAAGCTTCCTCTGTTTCTGACGCAACTAGGAGGTCGTCTATGTACTGGACTAGAACTGAGTTCTTGGGCAGTACTAGACTTTCAAGATTTCTCTTTAAAAGCTGGTTAAAAATCGATGGGCTTTCTGTATACCCCTGAGGGATGCGACACCATGTTAAAACGCGATCTTCCAGCTTAAAAAGCGAAAAGATACTGGCTCTCTTCATCTAAAGGAATCGAAAAGAAAGCCTGGCACAAATCTATCACTGTAAACCATTCAGCTTGGAACGGTATCTGAAACAATATTACTGATGGATTCGGTACCACTGGACAACATGAGACAACAATATTATTAATCTTTCGAAGATCCTGCACTATTCTGTATTTTCCACTAGGCTTCTGTAAACCCATAATCGGTGAGTTACATGGGCTACCCATGATCTCCTTCAGTATTCCCTGTTTAATCATGGATTCGATCACAGGCTTTATTCCTGCAATCGTCTCTGGTGTCAACTTATACTGTGGTGTTCTTGGATACTCGGCATTGGGTCTTACCATGATCTTTACTGGTTCTACCCCCTTGATTAATCCTATTTCTTCTCCAGTAAAATCCCACACCTCAGCTGACACTTTCTCCCTCAAATCCTGTGGAAGCTCCTCCACTGTTAAGGTAGGATATAATTCCACGCATTCCTGCGAATTTACAACTTTAAAATCTGCATCTTCATCGTTGGTCTGCACTTCTACTCCTTCAGGTGTGCAATGTATTGTGCAATTCAGTTTACACAACAGATCTCTTCCTAACAAACACACCGGGCTAGAATCACAGATCACAAACTGATGTTCGTCACTGTAATTCCCTATCTTTACTGACACTGGTTCTGTCAGAGGATTCGTCATCCTCTTGTTTGCGACTCCTACCACCTGAATCATTTCTCCTGATATCGGCAGACCTGGGACTACCGCTGATCTCAACGTGGATCTAGTGGCTCCCGTATCCACCAAAAAGGTCGTAGGACATCCAGCTACTTCAGCCTCTACGTATGGTCCTCTCTGATCTACTTCCAGGGCTGCTCCTAAAGTACAGTCTTCTTCCCTATTCACTCATTGCCCTGTAAGAGGATCAACGTAGTAGCATTCTTCTCCCCCTACGAACAATGGCATTTGTCTATAGGTTTTCCCTCCATTCGTAATTCGAGGCGGTTGAGGAAACGGGGCTCGAGGAGTCTGAGTCCCCCCTTTGATAAACTTTCCTTTCGGGACTGTTGCTCCCTTAACCACGTTATTCTGTACCTCTTCCTCCTCCTGTTTGAATTCCCCTGTCTCAATATTGTAAGGACACTCGCGTCTCCAATGTCCCACCTCGTTACACTGATGACACCTGGTTGTCCTTTTCAGTGTTGCGATATCCATTCTCGGTCTCGGCCTTTCTTCCTCATCTCTGCTCTGACTATTCTGTTTCTTTGCTTGCGTTCCTATTCCTTGTTGTCGCTGTCCACCCTTTCCAGCTGCTTGCATCTGTACCAACATCAGCTTTTCCTTAAGCTTCTTTGCCTTCGAGTCTATCTCATCGCTACAGTACCTTGCATACCTCAGAATCTCATCTAAAGGTTTGTTCTGCCAACAAATTAAATGCTGTTGAATCATCAGACTTATGTCTGGTCTCAATCCGAGAACAAACTTTGACACAAACTGTCCTATGTCTTTAGGATCCATTACGTCTAGCCCACTGTACTGCTTAAATGCTTTCAGTAACCTCTCATAGAACTCATGAACTGTCTCTTTAGGCTCCTGGGTTGTTCGATCTATCTTAACCCAGTCTATGTCCTGCACCGGCACTTTCTCTTTTAGCCATGTTATTACCCTTTCGTAATTTTCCATGACTCTGTCTGATGGACCACCTGTCTGGGTATCTCTCTGAGGCTCACAAGTGGGCCATTCGATACTAAGTTTGCATGCCGTCCACAAGTCTCCGGGTACCACGATATCGAACAAAGTGTTCAAATCGATCCACAGTACCTTAGAGATCTTCACGAATCTCTCTACCTGCTTGTACCACTCTACGGGATTTTCTCTAAGCTTCGGGAAGGAATTAGTGAATGCCGCTAAATCCCCCCTACTCCATGGTACATGCACGTAGTTTCCGTTCGCGATTTCTCGCAAAGGGAAAGCTTCCATTCGCATTAGGTCTGTATCCTGAGACTTCACGAGTGTAGTCCGTCTGACAGATCCCTTCTTGGACCATCTTTCCTCCCATCTATCCAGATCTCTCCATATTCTAATACACATAACCAATTCCCTTATGTGTACTCTTAGTCCAATCGTTCTGCGCTCATCTAAATCTAGATCCGTGCAATTCAGCCTATGGTTGGCCTGTAAAGCCTTAGTTCGTGATATGTCTATCATGTACTTTTCTGCCAATTCAGATAACTTTTCATGAGCTGCTCTCGCTTTCCGAGTAACATCTTTAGATAAAAACAGTATTTCATCTGGTGCGTATAGCTCTAACCTCTCAATTGCCACTGTGCCGTCAATTATCTCGTCTAAGTCTGACTTCAGACTCATTACATCAATCCGTCTTGCTTTTATTTCAGCTTTCAATACGTCAGTCCTAGGTTGTTCTCTCATATCCCTCTCTCCTCCACTATGCGCCCTACGCCTGAGCACAGGTGAGTTATGAGGAATTTTCCTTCCATCTCTTTGTTCCCACCTCTCTAGATCCCAAGCCTTTCCATCTTCCCTTGGGGTGTGGTCGAACAATGCTCCATCCCTTAATCCTACATTCTGTCTTTTCGGCTCAGTTTCTCCAGATACGAGATAAGATCCTCCGTGCTGTTCTAAACCACTGTAACTCGCTTGCTGTCTGGTATCACTTAACAAACGATAAGGACCTTCATGGCTCTCCATGCTCCCGCGATCTCGTTCGTGATCACCGGATGTATGGCGAGATGTTTCGCGACTCCCTATTTTCCCCTGACTTCGTTCCTGGTCACCGGACGCATGGCGAGACCCTTCGCGACTCTCCATGTTCCCGTGATTCCAATGTTGCACATTTTCATCCGGAGCATGGTGTGTGCATCTGAAAGTGTTTCGGTACTCCTGCGTCCTTCGTTCTCCCTCACTAAAGGTGACGCGAGGCACTTCCCCACACCCTGCACTCCTGTCATCGCACATTTGCCGATTGCCATTAGTAGTAGGGCAAGTATCTCCTCTGCTTCCTTGACTCCCTCTCTCCCACTCCGGGCTGCTTTCGCCAGCTCCACAATGAGAGAGGATCTTGTTATCCTGGTCTCTCCACTCTGCTCCTGTTTCTAAACTTTTATTCCGAGCCTCTTCAGCAGTATCCCATTCTTTCAGATATTCCCTTAATTCCTTATAGGATTTCGGTCTTGGTCCCCTCAAATCCATTGATCCTCTTTGACCCCCTTGTTCTATCCAGGGACCCGTTGCGGAATCTAATGGGGTACTCCGACTCACTGGTGCTAATCTCTGTCTTTGAGGATTCATCGTGCTATTCCTATTCTCCATCTCTGCCCTTTCCCTGTCCCATCGTGCCTGTTCCTCCTGCTGGACCCCCTCTGGGTTGTAGATTGACACAATAGGGCCTATGGTAACAGGTACTTGTAAAGCGTCTGGCATTTGGTACGACCTTGCACATTGCGTCTCTGGCACCTTCTGGACCACGAATCTTCCCACTACTCTCTGTTCGGAACTAGTTTGGGGTATTTCCTCACTCTTGTTGGAGTCCCACTCTGTCACTGGGATCGATTTATATTCACCCCATCTAGCTCCGTCCCCTTGCTGTAGTATGGGACTTGCGGATTCACCGCTATATGGAGGTGGTCTATCTGTTAACAGCCTATCTATTAGATCCTCCTCCGTCTCGCTTTCCTCATCTTCCTCCTCTGGAGGTTTCTTTTCTCCCGTGGCTTCTATCATGGTGAACAGTTTGTCTGCTTCTATCTTTTGCACCCTCCACTTCTTAGCTTCTTCATCCCATTTGGCATCCTGCACTGCCTTTACTGATCGTCTCACTCTTTCTTGGCGTCTCTTTAAACTCTTCTCGTGTGCCGCTCTAAACCATGCACTAAGTGCTTCGAATTGTGTTGGCCTCGGTAGAGGTCTCGTTGCAAGCATTACTGCTTTCAGTTGGTTCAAAACGTCTACCTTAAATGTTCCGAATCTCGGAAACATCAGTTCCTTTTCCCCTTCTGTTAGCCTATTCCACTCGGAGATCCACATTATCGAGTGTAAGCCTACATTTACTGCCATATGATAAGCTGGTGTGCCTTCTGGTGGAGCTTCTTCTCCAGCATATAAGTTTCTTCTACTCCTCCTAAAGATTTTTCTTAAACCCTTAAAGCACTTCATTTTTGATAATCTACGATTTTCTTTATTAATTCTCTTCCTTGTTTATGTCCCGATGACAACCACCAATCCCTGTGCGACTCTCGCTAATCAGCCTATCCCAGTGCTGTTCTACGCTAACCGACCAATCTCAGCGCGACTCTATGCTGACGTCACTTGTTCCCTCTGCAGCAGTTTCCTTCGTTTCTCAACTCGTCTCGCGGTCTCACATGCGTTTCATTCATACGCCGAAAAATGACTACTTCCGTCCAAGCGATCACTTTTCTCTGACTGTACGGCCACAGTCTAACTGTAATTGCTACCTCAACTGGCGAGACGTCTTTCCTCTTACGGTCGGACGCTTGCCTCAACTGATAGGTTACTTACACACAGTAAACGTACGACCAGCATGCGTTTACTCATACACTCACTCAAACGCTCCCCCTATCATCGGTCTGCGGGCGATCAATGGTACCTCATGACCCCCTTTAAATGGTAGACAAATTACTCTGGGTGTTCGATACACCCGAACCACTTAAGTCCTTCTCTGGATCTTAAGATTTTATCCGGTTGCGCGCGCTCACAACCTTCCCTCAATCACACTACAGGCATTCAACTCCGCTTGACATTACAACACAGGAACAACATAAAACACCGCAATCTTACAACGCATGACCCTTATACTCACTCTCGACCGATTCTGCTGCTTTTCTCTCGACGCACCGTCAGCACCTTCTTCGGCAGGGATTCTTCTTCTGGTCGTCGATGACTAGGGACCTTGGGGTAAACTAAACCTGGCCTAGGTCGTCTTCCTCAAGAAGATAACCATCATTACTCTGCTACCAACTGCGGGGAATGAGATTTTGATCTCTTTTATGATTAATCTGATGACTTATCTCATTCAACTAAGTTTGGACCGTTGGTATCTGTCATTGAGTAAAAGACAACCTCTGTATAGGTTATATAAACCCCATTAACTGACGCCACTCTGAAGAACCACTTACAACTGATAAAGTTTGAAAGGTTTAATATAAAATTAATAAAAGTTGCATATACAATCCTCTCAGGATCAAATTCAACAAATATACAGGAACCAATAGGAACATATATTCCCTAAAGAACCTCAGTCTACAAACGAATACAATTAAAGTCAGTTCCAAAATCAGCAAATTAAAAGCATCGATATGAAGTGGTTCTTCTGCGTCATCTACAGAAAGAGAAAAATAATCAAGTTAAATCTGTCCCTACTCTATACTAGGTGACATCCCTACTTCGCAAGTTTCTAGAACCCTAAAAAGGTGTCAGCAGTTTGACTCCCTAAGAAGTTCAAACTCTCTTAGCCTCTAAAGGTAACTTAAGTTTAAGAAGCAGTACCCTCTCTGCCTACCCATCCGCTCTTCTAAGGGTCCTCGGCCTACTGCTCCCTTGCGCTCTGATCTCTCTCAGCGCATCTGCTCAAGTCATCTGCTCCTTCTTGCTTGCCCTGAGCTCTTCGCTGTTCCCGCTAATCGCTATCTTCTCCCCGGGGTGCTGTCCCTAAAATACACAATCACAGTGTGGGTGGAACGCCCCTTGACGCCCACCACGGACTTTCCCCGATGATGTCAGTTTCTGGCTCTTTCCAATGCTTCATCTCTTTGCGTCGTCCGTTAGGTTGACCCTTCTTCTTAGATGTCATCTTCATCTTCTTGTTGGCGACTTCAACTGACACTTTTCAGATCAAAAGTCAAATGAACTTAAACAAGACTTTAACTTACAACTATGATTCTTGACCTTACTGGATCTTGCGAATGGTCATTCAAAACAAGACTCAAATTCCAATCGTCTCCTCTCATGTTTAGGCAATAAACTTCGTTCGACATTTGTCACCTTAAATCTAACAAATGCTAGACTCTTCGGCTCGCACCTTCAAGTGAAGACTATTCACGACTCCTGTGAGCCCACTAAATTACATACATTGGACTACGCTCCTGCGAACCCTTGGTCAGTCAGGTTATAATCACAAATGACCTAAACTCTTCTAACATTCCTACAAACTTCTTCTACACAGTATAACCTTTAACATACATTTATATGTGAACGCTTTTAGCAAATACTTGCTCATGTGTGAATACATCTTACATAGAATATAATTACGTAGAATATAATTTTAATACATAGAATATAAATTATATTCACATTGGTTACATCGTTATGTGTATGCTTCTTGCACATTTTTCCATGTTACATTTCTCGCCGTTTCTGCATTTAAAGTTACATACGTACATGAATTCTACTTTGCACATTCTTCTGCTCGTAAGCATTTCTACACATTAGCCCACTACATATACGGGCCTTCTAAATCTAATGCATTCTAAAGTGAATACAGTTACATTTATTTCTTATACCACGTTGTCACTTCTGTTGACCTTTATGCTATAGACGTCAACTTTACGTTCGATATACATTTCACTCCTACGTTTATACGATATGTCTCTAAATGTGACTCGGATATACATTCTATTCAAATTGCGCTCTCTCAGTGGTATACTGACCAAACAACCTCTAATGGGTAAATATCAAAGAACAAAGCACAAATGTCCTTTTCTAATTCAAATTTGTTAACCTGACTAGATGGAACAAAACTGAAAGCCTTTCCCAATACCCGTACTTCTACTTCACTCAGCTCAGTATCTGATAAATGTATAACTGGGGCTACATCTAGCGCCAACAGCTTTGTTTCCGGGTCCGAATATATTCTTGAGGTGGAGGGGGGACCTTGATTCTGTTGCCCCCTACCGGGGTTCCTGTTGTATCCCTGACCTCTCCGGGGGCGTGTGTCTAAAAAAGACCCATATTATTTGCGCCCTTTATCTAATTTACCATTCTAAGATGGCGCCACCGCTACTGATCTTAGGACACGTGACACTGAAATCGCAGCTGGTTCTGGTGAAGCCCGGAGTGTGATTAGGAGAATCTCTGGCTTTTTCTTTGTTTAAATAGTAGTGTGCTTTGGTGGTTCAGAGCAACGCTTATGGAGGCAGAGCACCCTGTGCTATAACCCCTCTGAAAGATACGTTCACAGGCCGGACATGTAAGTAGAAGAGGGCGGCTAGTAAGATTTCAGGCTGATAGCATGAGCTAAACTAGGTAAAATTCACGCATCTAGTTTGCAGGAGTGCAGGTTTATGTTATTATCCAGTTTATTTCTCGGCACTATGTTAGAGACATATAACCTGTCGTTATATGGGAATAGGAGTTGGGGTGGCTTCGAGTTAGTTATAGCGAACATGAGGATACCGTCCCAATGGCTTCTATTACATTCATACTTGGTTCTTTGATATTTAACCATTAGAGGTTGTTTGGTCAGTATACCACCATTGTTATACATATACGCATATTTTGGTGGACTCTGTACCATTATTCCTAACTATGGTTTTTTTTATTCATACTGTTTTATATACAGATATGCCCTTTTGAACTAAGTCTGTTGAGTGAGAATAAGTCTACCCTCTTGCTGATAGAACTAAAGAAACGCAATTACCCTGAAACTTTAAACAGAACAAGTAACTATGTACCTCCGTTATATGCAATATCTATATTCTAAGCTTTATAGCTATAAGTAAGGCTCATATTTTGATATGTTGTCCTATACACTTTCTCCAATGTAGATTGGGATCCTTACTGTAGGAGAGTAGGGTCTGCTATCCTATGGTCACCCCAAATTTTTGCTTTTTGCTTCACTGGTTTCTGACTTAATGTGGCTGTGGGCCTGCTAATCAGACCCACAGCCTGCTGTTCTCTCTCTAAATTGATGCCAATGCACTTTAGGTGTATTACGAATTGGAACTGGTTCACCTTATGAGCCCCTGTAATAGTGCACCCTAGGTGCCCAGGGCATAGGTGTATCCAAGGCCTACCAGGGGCTGCAGCACGTATTGTGCCACCCCTGGCCTGGCCTCCATCTTTGACACAACTGGCTGACCACTCAGCTGGGGTAAGTCGGTGTAACCACCTCTTACTTAGGTACAGTATGTCTGTGCCTAACCCTAAACTGGACACATATGTTCCTATCAGCCACTCCTATGGAAGGCCTCATCAATCCTGGAGGCAGAGTGCTTGGAAATATGTGAGATGGTGCTCTGGCATGAGCTGAGCCTGTCTGCAGCTGTCGGGAACAACTCCCTAAGCTGTTCCGGGATATTGCCATACCATATACTCTTAAGTGCATTATAATCCTCGCGGTTAAATGCTAACTTTGGTTTGGCTTTATCAAAACATGTCGAGTAAGGTGTCATACGAATTGGAATACTATCCCCTCGCCAATTCTGGCGACGGGGATAGCATTCCACCCTTCTAGAGGGACACGACATGTGCGTAGCCTTAACCCCGGTTAAAGTTAAACAGAGCCTCAGCTTCACAAAATGGACGCTGCCACCACAGACACAAGTCTGGCCTCCTGCTGCTGACCGAAACTCGGCAGATGGTGGCCTGGACAAAGGGTTTCCTGCCTTGGGAGGTGCGAGCACCACCCCAGACAGGATTTTGTGTATTAGGTAGGACAGGGCTGAAAAGAATCAGACATGCCCGGGGCACACAAGGTGTCCCCGTGCATAGGCCAGTCCAAACCGGTTCTGGGGCCTTCCAGCCCCAGTCCTGGCGCGGAGCTGGACAAAGGAAAGGGGGTGTAACCGCCCCCCTTCCTGGTTCCTCCCAGAGGAGGGACCTAGTAGGTGATCCACCCCCTAGATTGGAATAAGAGGGGGAGCAGTGCCATTGCACAGCAGATCATCCCGAAATCAACTTAAACTAAGAAGAAGACTGGACTTCGACATTCTGCTGCACAGAAGACTGAAGAAGAATCTCCCTTGTGGCCAAGGAGTGACCACCCTGTGAACACAGGTACCAACCAGCAACTCGACGTCTGCTTTGCCGCCGCCTCCCGCCGGAGCCCGAGCCCAGAGCCCGACAAGAACCAGATTCCCAGACCTCTCAGAGCCCGATCCACAGTCCCTGCAAAGAAGGGACCCGTGGAGGCACAGAGTGACGTGGGACCGGACCTCTTGAAAGACACCCGAAAAGCTGACTGCGCAGCTTCTGAGGCATCCTCGACGTTGTGCTTTGGGGATTGAGAACCCCCACCACCGAGCAGCCCTTGCACCGAAGATCAGCCCTCCAGCATCTCCACGATCTGCGTGGGGCCCTTTTGCATTGTGCCACTCGACGCGCCATCCCGGCCACTAGCCACGCGGCCAGCGGCCATCTTGGCGACGAACCCGAAGATTTAAACAGCAGGTCTGGTTGCTCCAGACCTACCCAAGCTCCTGTGAAAAGGAGCACCCGCTCTGACCTTGCTGGTCCGAGTGAACAGCATCTTTCGACTTCTGCGTGGCTTGCATTTGCCAAGGCCTGTTTGCTCCGATCAGGTCGCCGACACCGCCAACAGCGAGAAGCCTACGTGGGACAGCTCGTGACCGACTCCTGGACGTCCTCGACCCCGGGTATCCACGTGGCTGCAGAAAGAAGCTACCCGACAACGCCTGTTTGCACCCGACATCACCTGGTTCCACTCTGGTTCCACGGCAGTCACTGGCTAGTGACTTTGAACACTGTCCCCTCTGCTTTCAGGTCTTCACATCTACAGATCCACCCTTGGATCCACCGGAACTCTTCTCATCGAGCCGCCTGCAGCATCTCCTGCTCCAAGCACCATCGACCAGCGTGACGAAACCCGACACATCTTCGACCCTGTGCACCCGCTTCCTGTGGGTGAGGTAACTCAGCTCCGCCGGTGCTCCTGCACTGGTACACATCCCAAGGGCCTGTGTTTTAAGTTTCAGCTCCGTAGGTCACTCGGAAGGTTCCTAACTTTCTAACTTTGTGCTTTTTACGCACCATAGACTTTGTATTGTAAAGTGCGTGCACTTTGAACACTGCATCCGAGTCCCGTGGGCCTTTCCCGACTTAGTTATTTCCAGTCTCGAATAGCTCCAGCGATTCCCAAGGCCCTAGGCCTCTTCACTTTCCTCCTGGTATCCCTTATACCACTTATTTAGTATATGGTTTAGGTGGCCCCTAGGGCTCATCCATATTGTGCAACTTTTGTGTATTTTAAACTGTCTTGTGATTTTACGCTTGTGCTTCTGTGCTCATAAAGAGTCCAGGGGATTTTAATAGTTAATAAATCAATATATATTTTCAATATATATATCTGTGTGGTGTCCCTTTCATTTGGTATTCAAGGGGGTTGTGTATGGTATAACAGCTGGCTTCACATGCCTTTCAGAGTTTAGCCTAAGACTGCTTTGTCCACGTTACCACTAGGATAACTGGTCTACAAGGTTGAATTACAACCATCATCATAAGGGTTGCTTGGCATGGTACAAAGTGATCACTAGAACTAGTGAGCATTATATACCAGGCCAACTTCTCACATTGGTGAGCAGCGGATTGGGATCTGAGCTTGCTGTTGTTTTACCATTACAATCTTTGAGATTATCATTTGAAAGATCATACAGGTACCTGCTAGGTACATATAAAACAAGACTAGTATACTTAAGTTCTACTGAACTTAGTTGTTGTAGAGCAAAGGGAGTAGCACACCCTAGCTACAACTACTAGATAGGTTTAGTAGGTAAACACCAGTGTAGGTAGATTGCAACACATCCACCCACACTAGAGCAATGTCTGGAACAGAGGGGTCCAGTGGACTTACTCCTGTTGAGAGTGACCCTCCAAGGGCACCATCCCAGTTTGCTATTTTTCCCTTTAAGGAATTAAGACAGCTTTGTGTCTTAAGGGGTCTGAAGACAGGGCCTACCCCTACTACAGACCACCTAAGAGAGCTCTTGGATCAGTCTGAAGCTCTAAAGACCTCTAAAGCAAACCCCACAGGGAATGCTGAAGGAGGCCATCCTTCAGAGGATGACACTGTAGACACCCCTGCCCCTATCATCCTAGTAGACGAGGAAGCCTCCACCACTGGAGCTCCTCAAGTAGATGTAGAGGAAGAGGAAGAAGAAGAGGAGGAGGAGGTGGAAAGCAGTGAGTCAGATGATGACAGAGATAGTCAGGTGCTGGTCAGTAGACTGAACCAGGCTAACTTAAGTCAACTTGGGAATGAATCAGGTAACAACCCATTCAGACCCCCAGGTGGACTTAACCAGGGCCATAGGAGGAGAAGGCATCACTCAGGTGAATCCAGCACCTCCCATGTCTCTAGAGGCTCTCATGGTCACTCCAGAAAGGAGATGACTAGCCCTCAGAGAAGGGAACATGAGGCCAAGATGAGAGAGGCTGAGCTTAGGATCCAGAGGCAAGAGTTAGAGGTTGCCCTGGCTAAGGAGAAACTTGCTAGAGCAAGACAGCCTAGAGAGAGTGGGGTAATAGAACCCACTGGTGGCAGCAATATCCACAAGGATAAAGACAGGTCTTTTGATAATAGAAACCTGAGTAAGATTGTGCCCCCCTACAAAGCTGGGGATGACATCCATAAATGGATTACTGCAATGGAGAGAGCCTGCAGAGTACAGCAGATCCCTCAGGAGCAGTGGGCAGCAATCTTGTGGCTCTCCTTTGAAGGTAGAGGCCGAGACAGACTCCTCACAGTTAGTGATGGGGATTCTAGAAACTACCTGGTCCTGAAGAGTGCTCTGATTGATGGGTTAGGCTTAACCACTGAACAGTACAGGTTAATGTTCAGAGATACCCAGAAGACACAGACTCAGGACTGGTCTGAATTTGTTGAGTGTGCCACTAAGGCTCTGGAGGGATGGTTGCTGGGAAGCAAGGTTACAGACTATGAAGGATTGTATAATTTGCTGATGAGAGAACAAATTTTAAATAATTGTCAGAACCAGCAGTTGCATCAACATTTGGTTGACTCAGATTTGACCTCTCCCCAAGAATTGGGAAAGAGGGCAGATAAATGGGTAAGAACCAGAGTTAAGCAAAAGAACCAGAACCAGAACCAGGGTGGTGACCAGAAGAAAACAGACCAGAAGGGTGGGGAGCAGAAAGCTAAAGACCAGAAGTCTTCAACAGGGCCCCAAACTGAGACAGAGGGTGGGTCCCAAACTTCCAAGAAGAAGAAGAAAGAAGGTCAGAAGAAACCCTGGTGTAAAACTTGTAAGAACACCTCTCACTGGACAAGTGAGTGTAAAAAGGGTGGAGCCCCCAACACTGCAGCCCCTAAGGCACCTGCACCCACTAGTACAGTTAGCAGTGTTGGTCCTCAAGCCAAGGGTTTAGTGGGAATCACTTTGGGAACTGAAGGAGATTCTGACCTAGTCAGAACCCTTACACAGGCTGTTCTGGTTTGTGAAGGGGACATAGATTTGACCCCTGACATAAGTCCCAGTAACCTGGGCAAATACAGACAGACACCTTTGATTAACAACAAAGTGGCTCAAGCTTACAGGGACACATGTGCCAGTGTCACTATGGTGACACCTAACTTTGTGGACCCTGGACAATACATGCCAGGCGATGATTACCTGGTGACCAATGCCAGCAATGTCACTACTACACATAGTGTGGCACTTGTTAACTTTTCCTGGGGAGGGGTAACTGGCCTAAAGAAAGTTGTGGTTAGTGCTGATCTCCCAGTAGAATGTTTGTTGGGCAATGACCTGGAGAACTCTCTATGGTCAGAAGTTGAGTACAGGACTCATGCAGAGATGTTAGGGATATCATCACATGTCCTTGCTGTGACCAGGTCACAGGCCAAAAAGTGCCTCTCTGAACCTCAGGTCTTGGATCCTGGAACAATGGACCAAGTACCTCCCAAGAAGAAGAACAGGAGGGTTAAGGCTGTGCCTTCCCAACTGCCTACAAGTGAGGATCAGGCTTCACAGGAAACTGATCTAGAGACCCCTGAAGGAACTGTCCCTGAAGAACTTGAACCTGATCAGGTTGAGTTTCTGGGGACAGGGGGACCTTCTAGGGCAGACTTGGGGCAGGCTCAGTTAACCTGTCCTTCTCTTGAACCCCTCAGACAGCAGGCTGCTGCTGAGGCTGCTGGGAATGCTCAAGGTGCCCATAAAGTATATTGGGACGATGGACTCCTTTATTCAGAGGCTAGAGACCCCAAGCCTGGTGCTACCAGGAGGTTGGTTATACCTCTGCAATTTAGGGGCTTCCTACTCACCTTGGCCCATGATATTCCTTTAGCAGGACACCTAGGCCAGAACAAGACTTGGGACAGGCTTGTCCCTCACTTTCACTGGCCTCACATGTCTGAAGACACCAAGGAGTTTTGTCGCTCCTGTGAAACCTGCCAAGCCAGTGGTAAAGCAGGTGGAACAACAAAGGCCCCCCTGATACCACTACCTGTGGTGGGGGTTCCCTTTGAGAGAGTGGGGATTGATATTGTTGGTCCAATGGATCCCCCTACAGCATCTGGGCACAGATTCATACTGGTGGTAGTGGATCATGCCACCAGGTACCCAGAGGCAATTCCCCTTAGGACCACAACAGCTCCTGTTGTGGCCAGGGCCTTACTTGGAGTTTTCTCCAGAGTGGGGTTTCCTAAGGAGGTAATATCAGATAGAGGTACCAACTTCATGTCTGGATATTTGACAGCTATGTGGAAGGAATGTGGTGTAAACTACAAGTTCACCACTCCTTATCACCCACAATGCAATGGGCTTGTTGAGAGATTTAACAAGACCCTCAAGGGCATGATTAAAGGATTACCTGAAAAGCTCAGGCGAAGATGGGACATCCTTCTGCCCTGCCTTTTGTTCGCTTACAGAGAGGTCCCTCAAAAGGGGGTTGGATTCAGCCCCTTTGAATTGTTGTTTGGGCACCCTGTAAGAGGACCCCTGTGTCTTGTGAAGGAAGGATGGGAGTTACCTCTCAAAAAGCCTAAACAGGACATAGTGGACTATGTACTTGGTCTCCGCTCCAGGATGGCAGAGTACATGGAAAAGGCATCCAAAAACCTTGAGGCTAGCCAAGAATTACAAAAAGCTTGGCATGACCAAAAGGCTGTCCTTGTTGAATTTCAGCCTGGACAGAAGGTATGGGTGTTGGAGCCAGTGGCCCCAGCAGCACTCCAAGACAAATGGTCTGGACCCCATACAATTCTGGAAAAGAAGGGAGAGGTTACCTACTTGGTGGACCTAGGAACTCCCAGGAGCCCCCACAGGGTGCTCCATGTGAACAGATTGAAGGCATATGTCAGCAGGGCAGACATGGGCTTGCTCATGGCTACAGATGAGGGACAGGAGGAAGAGAGTGACCCTCTCCCAGACCTGCTCACTCAGAACCCTGAGGATGGCTCAGTTGATGGTGTGGCCTTAGGTGGCAGCCTCACTGAACATCAGCAACATGACTGCAGACAAGTTCTACAGGCATACAGGCATATGTTCTCCTTGACCCCCAGTCAGACTAACTGGTGTACCCATGTGGTGGACACTGGTGACAGTCTTCCTGTAAAGAGCAAGATTTACAGGCAACCTGACCACGTCAGGGACTGTATAAAGACTGAGGTGCAAAAGATGCTGGAATTAGGTGTCATTGAGCCTTCAGAGAGCCCCTGGGCTAGCCCAGTGGTTCTGGTCCCCAAACCTCACACCAAAGATGGCAAGAGAGAGATGAGGTTCTGTGTGGATTACAGAGGACTCAATGCTGTCACCAGGACAGATGCACACCCTATTCCAAGGGCAGATGAGCTCATTGACAAGTTGGCTTCTGCCAAATATTTGAGCACATTTGACTTAACAGCTGGCTACTGGCAAATCAGGTTAGCTGAGGAGTCTAAAGCCAAGACAGCATTTTCTACCCCTAGTGGGCATTATCAGTTTGTGGTGATGCCCTTTGGTTTGAAAAATGCACCTGCCACCTTCCAAAGGTTGGTGAACCAAGTCCTCACTGGGTTGGATGACTTTTGTGCAGCTTATCTGGACGATATTGCTGTCTTTAGCTCCACCTGGGAGGATCACCTGATCCACCTGAAGGAAGTGCTTGAGGCTCTGCAGAAGGCAGGTCTCACTATCAAGGCAACAAAGTGCCAGATAGGGCAGAGCAAGGTTGTATACCTGGGCCACCTTGTAGGTGGAGGCCAGGTTCAACCACTGGAGAGTAAGATCCAGACCATCAAGGACTGGTCCCCTCCAACTACCCAGACTCAGGTCAGAGCTTTCTTGGGCCTGACTGGGTACTACAGGAAGTTTGTTAAGAACTATGGGTCCATTGTGACTCCTCTTAATGATCTGACATCCAAGAAGATGCCCAAAAAGGTTCAGTGGACAGAAATCTGTCAAAAGGCATTTGATGACCTGAAGAAGGCCATGTGCTCTGCACCTATCCTGAAGAGTCCTGACTACTCAAGAGAGTTCATTGTCCAAACAGATGCTTCTGAGTTGGGAGTGGGAGCAGTGCTTTCACAGCTTAATGTAGATGGCCAGGACCAGCCCATTGCTTTCATTAGCAGAAGGCTGACCCCCAGAGAGAAACGTTGGTCAGCTATAGAGAGGGAGGCCTTTGCTGTGGTGTGGGCCCTGAAGAAGTTGAGACCATACTTATTTGGCACTCACTTCAAGATTCAGACCGACCATAAGCCCCTCCTATGGCTTAATCAGATGAAGGGTGAAAACCCCAAACTACTCAGGTGGTCCATTTCCCTACAGGGGATGGACTTTACAGTGGAGCACCGCCCAGGGACTGACCATGGCAACGCAGATGGTCTCTCCAGGTACTTCCACTTAGAACATGAAGACACAACTGGTCAAGGTTAGTCTAATGTCCCTGCGTTTGGGGGGGGGTTATGTAGGAGAGTAGGGTCTGCTATCCTATGGTCACCCCAAATTTTTGCTTTTTGCTTCACTGGTTTCTGACTTAATGTGGCTGTGGGCCTGCTAATCAGACCCACAGCCTGCTGTTCTCTCTCTAAATTGATGCCAATGCACTTTAGGTGTATTACGAATTGGAACTGGTTCACCTTATGAGCCCCTGTAATAGTGCACCCTAGGTGCCCAGGGCATAGGTGTATCCAAGGCCTACCAGGGGCTGCAGCACGTATTGTGCCACCCCTGGCCTGGCCTCCATCTTTGACACAACTGGCTGACCACTCAGCTGGGGTAAGTCGGTGTAACCACCTCTTACTTAGGTACAGTATGTCTGTGCCTAACCCTAAACTGGACACATATGTTCCTATCAGCCACTCCTATGGAAGGCCTCATCAATCCTGGAGGCAGAGTGCTTGGAAATATGTGAGATGGTGCTCTGGCATGAGCTGAGCCTGTCTGCAGCTGTCGGGAACAACTCCCTAAGCTGTTCCGGGATATTGCCATACCATATACTCTTAAGTGCATTATAATCCTCGCGGTTAAATGCTAACTTTGGTTTGGCTTTATCAAAACATGTCGAGTAAGGTGTCATACGAATTGGAATACTATCCCCTCGCCAATTCTGGCGACGGGGATAGCATTCCACCCTTCTAGAGGGACACGACATGTGCGTAGCCTTAACCCCGGTTAAAGTTAAACAGAGCCTCAGCTTCACAAAATGGACGCTGCCACCACAGACACAAGTCTGGCCTCCTGCTGCTGACCGAAACTCGGCAGATGGTGGCCTGGACAAAGGGTTTCCTGCCTTGGGAGGTGCGAGCACCACCCCAGACAGGATTTTGTGTATTAGGTAGGACAGGGCTGAAAAGAATCAGACATGCCCGGGGCACACAAGGTGTCCCCGTGCATAGGCCAGTCCAAACCGGTTCTGGGGCCTTCCAGCCCCAGTCCTGGCGCGGAGCTGGACAAAGGAAAGGGGGTGTAACCGCCCCCCTTCCTGGTTCCTCCCAGAGGAGGGACCTAGTAGGTGATCCACCCCCTAGATTGGAATAAGAGGGGGAGCAGTGCCATTGCACAGCAGATCATCCCGAAATCAACTTAAACTAAGAAGAAGACTGGACTTCGACATTCTGCTGCACAGAAGACTGAAGAAGAATCTCCCTTGTGGCCAAGGAGTGACCACCCTGTGAACACAGGTACCAACCAGCAACTCGACGTCTGCTTTGCCGCCGCCTCCCGCCGGAGCCCGAGCCCAGAGCCCGACAAGAACCAGATTCCCAGACCTCTCAGAGCCCGATCCACAGTCCCTGCAAAGAAGGGACCCGTGGAGGCACAGAGTGACGTGGGACCGGACCTCTTGAAAGACACCCGAAAAGCTGACTGCGCAGCTTCTGAGGCATCCTCGACGTTGTGCTTTGGGGATTGAGAACCCCCACCACCGAGCAGCCCTTGCACCGAAGATCAGCCCTCCAGCATCTCCACGATCTGCGTGGGGCCCTTTTGCATTGTGCCACTCGACGCGCCATCCCGGCCACTAGCCACGCGGCCAGCGGCCATCTTGGCGACGAACCCGAAGATTTAAACAGCAGGTCTGGTTGCTCCAGACCTACCCAAGCTCCTGTGAAAAGGAGCACCCGCTCTGACCTTGCTGGTCCGAGTGAACAGCATCTTTCGACTTCTGCGTGGCTTGCATTTGCCAAGGCCTGTTTGCTCCGATCAGGTCGCCGACACCGCCAACAGCGAGAAGCCTACGTGGGACAGCTCGTGACCGACTCCTGGACGTCCTCGACCCCGGGTATCCACGTGGCTGCAGAAAGAAGCTACCCGACAACGCCTGTTTGCACCCGACATCACCTGGTTCCACTCTGGTTCCACGGCAGTCACTGGCTAGTGACTTTGAACACTGTCCCCTCTGCTTTCAGGTCTTCACATCTACAGATCCACCCTTGGATCCACCGGAACTCTTCTCATCGAGCCGCCTGCAGCATCTCCTGCTCCAAGCACCATCGACCAGCGTGACGAAACCCGACACATCTTCGACCCTGTGCACCCGCTTCCTGTGGGTGAGGTAACTCAGCTCCGCCGGTGCTCCTGCACTGGTACACATCCCAAGGGCCTGTGTTTTAAGTTTCAGCTCCGTAGGTCACTCGGAAGGTTCCTAACTTTCTAACTTTGTGCTTTTTACGCACCATAGACTTTGTATTGTAAAGTGCGTGCACTTTGAACACTGCATCCGAGTCCCGTGGGCCTTTCCCGACTTAGTTATTTCCAGTCTCGAATAGCTCCAGCGATTCCCAAGGCCCTAGGCCTCTTCACTTTCCTCCTGGTATCCCTTATACCACTTATTTAGTATATGGTTTAGGTGGCCCCTAGGGCTCATCCATATTGTGCAACTTTTGTGTATTTTAAACTGTCTTGTGATTTTACGCTTGTGCTTCTGTGCTCATAAAGAGTCCAGGGGATTTTAATAGTTAATAAATCAATATATATTTTCAATATATATATCTGTGTGGTGTCCCTTTCATTTGGTATTCAAGGGGGTTGTGTATGGTATAACAGCTGGCTTCACATGCCTTTCAGAGTTTAGCCTAAGACTGCTTTGTCCACGTTACCACTAGGATAACTGGTCTACAAGGTTGAATTACAACCATCATCATAAGGGTTGCTTGGCATGGTACAAAGTGATCACTAGAACTAGTGAGCATTATATACCAGGCCAACTTCTCACACTTACTATTCTGTTAAATCTCTGGTTGAAAGTACAGTGACCCACTGAAAAGGTGCCCGTCGGCTCAAAAGTAATAGTGTGACGGTTTCCTTCTGGACTAAGGTAGATGTCTATAGAAATATATTTTTAGAGACTATAAAGCAGCTAGAAAATAGGACCTATCCGTACTATGTCCAATTCCCTGGGTGTTTTATACAGCTGTGTTCGGAGGGGAACGTGACAGAGTTCTTGGGAACTGTACCCGATCAGGGCAGTATCTGTATCTGGAGGTATGTTTTGTCCCTTGCTTGGAATGCAATAAAGCTTCTGATTGATAAGAGGCCTAATGGCTGGGGACTGATATTGTTTACAGCTCTATGTTAAGCTATGTTTAGCCCACTTCCCCGAATTCAAGTCGGATCGGGTGTTTGTTTTATTTGGAGATATATGTGGCGATTTTGGTTACTCTTAAGGAATTAATGTTAGCGTTGAAATGAGTGACAATACTAGCAGGAGGGCATGATGGTTGCAGGTTTAACTGTCTGAGTCTGAGTTTGGTTATTATGATGGTAGTAACTCACAGAGGATGCTGATTGAGAGCTTTTTAATCAACCCAAAAATTGTTGTTTTCCTCTTCTTTTCTTTATATTTAGAAACCTCTGATACGAGTGTGGAAGATATTTTCTCTTTCCTGAAGAAGGTGGGGGTCATAGAATTTCGGACCCACCGAATCGCGTCGATACTTTGTTTATTTGATTTCATCACAGATTAGCAACAAGTGCAACACTTTATGGTTATCATTTGAGAAAAATGTTCTGACCCGATAGTGTGTACTTTGATTTACTGATTTATTTGTTGTCTGATAACTGTGATGTTTTCTTGATTGGAAAATATTTTTTCTTACTCTTTTTCCCACTCGCTGCTGTGTTTTTTATCTGTTTTTAATTACGATAAATGTCTTGAATTTAATAAAATATTTGTTTATCTGCCTTGGTCATAAAATGCCAGATTTTCTAACATTGTGATTAGTTGTTTATGTATATATAGTATTTTATTAAATTTTAAATTGAAACACATTCTTTGAATTGATTATTAAGGTCACTAATTTTGCACCTCTGAGTTTGGTTGATTCTGTATGATCCTGATACTGTTTGGGAGTGGATGTGAATACTAGTGGTCCTGTCTGATCATTTTCCCAAGGGGATTGTTCTTTTGACTTTGGTCTTCTGGTACCCTACCCCTTTGTTGATATAGGGTCCCTCTATCTCTATTTATGTGATTCCCGCCTCCGCCAGGGCAAATATGTCAGAGCACAGCAGTTCGTGTTGCAGCCTCTGACATGGAACTGACACTGCCCCAGCCCTACTTACCTTTGAAAGGCACAGGCCTGACGTGACTGACACTACTCCAGGCCAGCTGGTCATTCAGGCACAAGTCAGACATATGACTGACACTATTGGGCCCCATCTAACATTTCAGATGATCACCTTAACAAGTGACGGATACTGACCCAGCAATGCTAACCTTTCAAAGGCACCAGCATGACAAGTGATTAAGCGACTGACACCACCCCAGTCCAGCTCCTCTATTTGAGGGTCTAGTCATACACGTGACTGACACACACTGTCACACTCTGCCTTCTTTCCAGCCTTTCAGTCGATCAACCTGATAAGTGACAGACACTCCCCCAGCCATTCTGGGCTTTCAGAGACACGGCCCTAACATGTGATTGACTTTCCACCAGCCCTACTAGCCTTCAGATGTTCGAGCTTAGCATTTGACTCTGAACCACAGCCCTACCTTCCTCCGTGTACCGGTACACACATGAATCTGGGTCCTTTGGAATGCACGTCCAGGACACCTCAGCTTGCTTCTAAACTTTGCTTGAAATGTTTCCTGCCCTGACATGAGATGGGCAATGTTTATCAATGGTGAAGCTCCCCTTTGACCATAGCAAGCACGGTTGGGAAGTTAGCATAGTCTAAATCTAGTATTTTGTAGTGATATTAGTGTGCAGGTATCTGACGGGTTTTGATGTCTAGCAAAACTGGGCATGATCCCTAAGAGAATCTACCTCCAGTGAAGGCCGTCTCAGATTTAAGATTTAGGGTTTAGTCATGTTGATTTCTAACCCCAAAACCACTTTGTAGTATCTTAGAAGTTCATTCAGGTGACTCTTGGCTGGCAAGGGTGAGTTAGACATGTGCTTTGCATATCCCAGCTGGACATAATACCGTCTAAGTCCTCATATCCTCTTAATATCCTCGCCAGAGGCTCAATAGCGAGCTGAAACAAGCATTTGAAATGCAATAGGTCTCGCATTTACGCGAGTTTGAGCTACTGACATTGCAAATAACAAAGCCTTTTATTATTGTTTTAGTTTTAAAAAAATAAATAAAAGGCATTGTCATTTGCAATGCCAATAGCTTAAACTCGCGTAAATGCAAGACATATTGCATTCCAAATGCTTGTTTAAAATGTGTGCCATGCTTACATCTTCACAAAGTATGCACTGCAGCCTCCATAGATATTGTAGGTTCTTATTGCCAGAAGATGTTCAATCTAATCCTTCATGGCTGTGGCAGGACCTCCGCCTCAACACCCTCTGCCAAACCCACCCTCACACCCCCACCCCACCCCACTCTGGCTCCCTCCCCAAGAATCTCCCTCTTCGCAGTAGGGTCGTAACGCTGGCCCCTGCAGCCCCGGTGGGGCCCGAAGCCTTCAGGGCCCCTCTGCCATTCAAGGGGCCCCATCCAGCTGAACGGCAATGACTATGTGTGAAACATGGGAGAGTCAGGCGCCCTCTTCACATTCCGGGGCGAGAAGGGGTCTGTAGGCGTGCGTTCATTTTGCGTGACGCCACTGCTTGACAGCTTTTTTAAATCCAAAGTCCGGAGTGGCTGGCTCAAGTTTGAGTGTGCAGTAATGTGACATGTCAATACTGTTGACTTCGTGCTGACCGGCCACTCTGCTTATCACTGCGGCTCTGTGAAATGAAAGCCCTGTTTACCCTGTCACTCAAGCCCTGAGCGGAGAGGGAGCAGCCGGGCTCGGGCCTACAGATAAGAAGGTGGTCTTTGGTTGAGGATAAACGGGTGGGAGGGTGGCCTGTGCCTGAGATAAGAGAGGCTGGCTCGCTGCAGATAAGACCCTTAAGTTTAAGAGGAAGATGTGTCCAAATGTCGGTACACATCGGGCTCTTATCTGTCCCCACCCTCAGGTAATCCCGGAGGTCTCACATCCTTGCAATAAATCCATCACCGGCCTGTCCCTGACATTCCGGCTCCATCCTCACCCTGGAGCTTTTCCTGTGAAAGAATGTCCCTGTCACGAAAGATATCTCTGGAGCTGGTCCTAGCAACTCGCAGTCGCTGCCACTGACTGTGAACACAAGGCCCATGCAGACTACAGGGTGCAATCCGCTTTACTCAGTTTCAACATAAAAATTCCTACAACAAGTGCAAAAAAGAAAAGCATGGCCCATGGCTGCTAAAGTTAAAGCGACGCTGAGGGTACCACTCAAAGGAGTGTCACTGGCGTATGGCCGGAAGTCCATGTATGGTGTTTACATTGCGGGAGCCGGCATGCGCCATATGGCGCAGCTCGCTCCCGCAAGGTAATCACCACACGTGCACACGTTGGCATTGATGGCAATGGAACACGTGCACGTTTTAGCCTGAAAAAGGCTATCGATGGCTACAGGTCTCTTTCCTATGCAGCGCATGCACGCTGCGTAGGCGAGACCTAAAAAAAGGAGAGATGGGGGCAGCCCTGTTTAGTGCCCCTACTGGGGAATAAGGGACTTGAGAGCAATGTATCAAGGAGTTTACCATGCAGTGCGTTGGCAGTGGTTAGCTAAATCCTTTTAATAAAATATGTGGCGAATCCCATAGTTGGGAGAACTTGTGTCATGTAGTGCCAGTCCAGTGGTCAAAGGTTTTTTCAGCATTGCGAACAGTAGCTCTGGTATGTTTTTCTTATGTGCCTTCACAAATGATCATGTGTCTGTGTTAAATGAAACCCGCTTGATCCAGATGGATCAGACTTGGTAAAATGTTGCCTAATCGCAGGGTGGGATTATTGGATTATATCTTTACACGTAAATTAAGTGAAAAAGTCTATATGAGGAACAGAGTTTCAGATTTTTGCCATGTTTGTGGCTAAGGACTATTGTGGCTTCACCTATGGGTGTTGTAACCTCCCCCCATTGTATGAAAGAGTTAAAAAGTTTAGTAAAATGTGGGATTAACAGGGCACAGAATCTTTGTAGAAGGTGCCCGTGAATTCATCTGGGTCTAGGAACATTTATGGTTTTAGAAGTTTTCTTGCCAATGTGACTTCTTTCTCTGTTATCAGGGCTTCTAGGAAGTCTCTTTGAGTTGGAGTTAGTTTGGGTATTTTAAGATTTATCAAGATATGTTATTGCACGTTTACTTAGAGAGAGTCTGAGGATTAGAGGGTGGAGTAAAATCTGTGAAATTCTTAATTGTGTTCCTCCTCATAGAAAAAAAGCTCCCCCTATTCTTATTTGATTTCTTTTTTTTTGTATTCAAATCATTTTTATTGAAAAAATAAATAGAAGAAAGGAAGAAAGAAAGCAGAAGCAAATAAAAGACACAAAATCTCTAATACATGAAATGAGTTACATACAGGATCATAACAAAATCATAACAGGCAGGGTAATACACAGTTTTGTGTTGTTACATAAAAATTCATACCATAAGGTCCGAATTTAAGAAGTCCGGATCAACAGCAAATGCCTCATATACAATGTCCTTGTCCAGGTCCTTAGTTCTCGAATTACCAGTTGGATCCAACATTCTGTCTACTCATTCGATCATGAGTTCCATTGGGGAGGGTGCTCACCCACGTTTTACACCAATTTATACTCCAAAATACATAATACATAAGCACCACTTTACAACAGAATATTACACATAACCATAGCACATCACGGAGGATCAAATGAAAATGATGATGCATCAAGAGATTTCCAAAGCTTCTTATGGGATGCGCGCTATGGGGAGGAATGTAGCGCCGGGTTGTCAGCTCCCCTTAGAAAGGATAACCACTCCTGCCACATCTTGAAAGACACCTCAGAGGCGCTCTTCCGTTTACATAAAACTACCTTACAGGCTAGGGTGAGCAGTAGGTCAAGCAATTGGCGGTCATGTGCGTTGAATAGGTTCGGGTCTGGGACACCCAGTAGGACATAAACGAATTCCCTAGCAGGTTTGAAACCGAAAATAAGCTCTATGCAATCAAAAAATTTCTCCAAGCATACTTTCAAGGAGGGACAGTTAAAAAGCATATGGGCCAGATCCCCTACAGCTGAGTCACAGTTCCAGCACTTGGGGCTATCTCTGTTTAGCAGCATGTATTTGGTTTGGGACAGTATCAGAGAGACTTTGTTCGAGAAAGCAGTGGTGTGAATAGTATCCCAGTCAAACAACAAGCCTGTGAAATTGGGTTCCGACTCCCACCTAGTCTCACTCTGTCTGTGTGCCTTACTAGGTAAATGGAGGAGTTTATATACTTTCGAGATAAAATTACCAGCCGCCATGATACGTGGTATATGAGTCTTAAGCCAGGGGTCATAGGGCTTAAGAGAGCGTGTTGATAAGAGGGCTTTCAATTTCAAAAAATCATAAAAATCTATCGGTGCGAAGTTATGTAGGGACTGGAGCGAGGAGAACAGTAGTGGGTGTATCCCATCATATAGGCCACTCACCAGATTAACGCCTTTCTTGGACCAATATTCCCATTGGAGGGGTTTGCCTTCAATCTTAAGTAAGGGGTTCTGCCACAAGGCTACCAAGGTAGTCTATTCGATTTTCAATTTGGTTTTGTGGGATTGATCAAGCCTTAAGAGAGCACGTACTGTATTTAATAAAATGTATTTAGAATGAGGAAGGTGGGAGAGATCCATAGTTAGTAGTGCAGGAAGGGGTACATTATCAATGAGGGATTTCTCAATATCCAACCATAGCGGGGTGTAGGCCGAGTCTTCAATTAGCCATTGTGCACCTTGCTTGCATCGGAACGCAGTTTGATAATGCGTAATGTAGAGATTACGTCCTTATCAAATTCCAACCCCAGATTCTTGAAGCAGTTCGGCTGCCAAGTTAATCCAGAGTCCCCCAAGACCTCTTTATTGCCCAGATTATTCAGCAATTTAACCTCTGTTTTATCATTGTTTAATTTGTAACCTGATACCCTCGAAAACTCGTTAATAGTAGAGATGAGGGCAGGTATAGCCTCCTCAGCTTTTTCCGAGACAACCAGAACGTCATCCGCATAGGCAATTAGTTTTACCGTGTCTTCATTAAAGGGGATTCCCAAGATACCCCCATTATTTCGTATGTGGTGAAGGAATGGTTCGATTGCCAATAGGAATAATGAAGGGGAGTGGGGGCACCCTTGCCTGGTTCCTTGCTGTAATCGGAATGATGTGGAGAACCAGCACCTCCGCTCTAACCCTGGCTGAGGGGCAGGAATAAAGGGACATTACCATCCTCGTGAAGGACGTTCCTAGGTTACATTTATTTAACACTGCCTCCAGATACTTCCAATCTACTTTATCGAATGCCTTTTCGGCATCGAGCATGATTGCCACAGTGGGGGTGGTAATGAGCTTCGCTTTTTCAAGAAAATGTGCTAATGTCCTGGTATTGTCACTGGATAATCTATATTTCAGAAAACCTGCCTGAGAGGGGTGGATACGTTTGGGCAGAACTTTCTGGAGGCGGTTGGCCAGCATCATGGCTAATAGCTTGAAATCAAGGTTGATAAGGGAAATAGGCCTATAGTTTTTAGGCAGTGTTGGGTCTTTCCCATCCTTCGGCAGGACGGCAATGATAGCTTCAGATAGTGTGCCTTTCACTTCCCCAGTGTCGTTGAGTTCCTGAAACAGGTGTAGGAGTTGATGTGATAAGAGAGAAGAGAAGCACTTGTAGAATCTAGCACTGAACCCATCTGGGCCGGGGGCCTTTCCGCATTTTAATGATTTGATAGCTTTTTCGATCTCTAAGATCGAGATTGGATTATTAAGGTCGGCTTGGTCAGCAAGGGAAAGAGACGGTAGGTCGCATTCCCCTAAGTAATCCTGGATTTTGGTTTCCTCCACCTCTTTATTCTTTTCATAAAGACGCTCTAAATATATCTGCGATCTTGACAGGATCTGAGTGGGCCATCCCAGCTTGGTCTTGAATGGAATTTATTGTGTTTTTCTGCACCTTAAATTTGAGATATGCAGCTAGGCTTTTGCCCGCCTTGACTAATTCACATAGTTTAAATTGTTTCCTCCTATTCAGCCAAACCCCTGCTCTCTCACTTACTATTTTATTGTATTCGTATTTCTTGTTGGCCAACTTATTCAGTGTATCCACATTCCTATCAAGCAGGTGTTTCTTCTCTAGGGCCGATATTTTCTTTCTAGTTCTTCTAGAGCCTTGTTATGATCCTTGTTCATGGCTGATCTTATTTTAATAATAACCCCTCTGACAGTACTTTTTAAGGCTTCCCAACGGGTCGGGTCAGTGGTATCCCCCCTCTTGTTATGCTCCAGGTACATTTTGATGGCTGATTCCATGACAGACCGATGTTGCTCCTTCTCAAGTACCTCCTCATTAAGCCGCCAAAGAGAGATTGACGGGTAGACGGGTAGACGGTTTCACATTACAAATGGACAGTGAGATGCACGAATGGTCAGATAAAACCCATGGTTCTATTATTGTCTCATCTATTCTGGGAATGCCATTTTTTGTGATAAATAGATAATCAATTCGGGAGTACGAGTCGTGTGGAGGTGAGTAAAATGTGTAGTCTCTCCCATCAGGGTTTTGCAACCTCCATGAGTCCACTAAGTTAAACCGAGTACAGAGGTTAATAAAGGCCTTGTGAGACTTACTGCTGCGGAAAGCACATCGGGAGTCCCTATCAAGAGTTGGGTCAAAGGGTAGATTGAAATCTCCTGCGAGAATATGCAAAGCTGAGTCAGGAATAGTATCAATTTGCTTAGTGAGGTCTGACCAGAAACTTAAATCACATGTGTTAGGAGTGTAAACATTCGTAACATAGAATTCAGTATCATCTTTGAGCAACTTAGTCGTGACCCACCTCCCATTAGTGTCAGCCGTGGAGGAGAGCAAATCAACTTTTGATTTATTTGCTATCAGTGTTAAGACGCCATTTTTCTTCCCTATTGCCTCAGACCCTTCCACTTGTTCCTAAGTGTAAATTGTTTAGCATCAATTTTAGATTCCTGCAATAGGACAATATCACCTCTTTGTCTGCGAAGGATTTTCTGACGCTTAACAGGTTAAGAACTTTGACATTAAGTGAGAGTATTTTCAGGTTGTCCACCTTTGTTATGCCAAGCGATGTGTCAATCGTGGGGACTGACATAGAGAAATAACAGAAGATCAAATCCAGTCATATACAAAAACTTGCCCGGCATATTAGACACAATAATAATATGCGTCCAGGGTAATAATAGGACAATCAGGAGACCAGGGGCCCAGTGGGTTACAACTAAGGACCCTCCCAATGGACAATGGACAATCAGAGTGATCATAGGACCTGCGGCAAATATAGATTAAAATGTAGCGATGTTTAAACAATGGAAATAACAACACATGGACCTGCAAAAGCATAATATCAGTAGGCATGAAAACAGCTGTGCTTGTGGAGCGATTGAGAACACCTCTCGAGTTCCGACATTGTGGACAGACGGACCTTAGTATGCAGCAAATAATGATGACATACATAAGCAACAAAAGAAAATCCAAACTCTTATTTATTATTTATTTATTTCCAAGGTTTTATATAGTGCAAACAAGATCTTTACAGATATCAGAGCGCTTTACATAGATATGAGAAGACAAAAACAATGTAATACAGGGGAAAGAGAAGCAGTTAAATAGCATTTCCAAAGTTTTATGTTCCAGTGAATTTAGCCAGGAGGATCGATTTGACTTCCTTTTTGAAGGATGCAGTGGATGAGATAAGTCTTATTTCTGGAGGGAGGGCATTCCAAATCCTGGGAGCCATCCCTGAGAATGAGCGTTTGTATGTTTTTGTCTTGTGGAATTTTTGTGGTTTCAGAAGGAGAGTTTGTGCGCATCTTGTTGTTCTTGAACCTCCTGAGATTGACAATTTCTGAGCAATGTAACTGGGCGAATTGTGGTGTAAGGCCTTATGAGTAATGCACGCGATTTTCAGGTGTATTCTGGTGAATGTAAGCAGTAGGCATGGTGACGAGGGGAAACAGCGTCCCTCCCATGGCACTGACCAGAAACCATAGTGGTAATTGGAAACTAGATCAACAAGTAAAACATCATAAAACATTGGTTGCCGGAAGTAGTGCATTCATAAACCATTACACTTTGGTGAAATACACCTGTAATGTAAGCACAGCACTTCGCGGCACACTTGAGACATTGTGCTTTCTTTACCACAAACCTCTATAATTTCATCTCTAAACACCGATCATAGGCTAATAGGTATAATGATAATATGTGTGCCAGTTACATTCAGTCTAGATAGAGTTGAAGGTGTGATCAACAGCTAGTGCATTCTAGCAAGAGTAACATCTGAATAGGTTGTGCAATTAATATTTAGTACAGAATAAGGAATGATCATAGATCAATGCATTCTGCCTGAAATACCAGGATATCAGTGAGGCAGGGCATCCCCTCCCCACATCACCGTTAGTACTTAGGACCGATATTTGCAACCGAACAACTTGATAACAGAGTAGTGCTCATAGTAATTATGTGAAGTACAACGCAGACAGCAAGCAGCAGGAGCATAGGGAAACTCTTTTGACACATGAGATTAGAAACCTGTATAAGGCAAAAGGATACTCATTTAGGAGCAGCTGCGGAGTCTGGCGTCATCGTATCCATATGAAGGTCATCTGGGCCATCTAAGAGTCTTTTGAGTCTCTGCGGATCCGTGAAAATCTGAGGAGTACCTTTCATGACCACACAAAATTTTGCTGGACCGATGAATCCGAATTGGTGGCCCAGCAACCGCAGCCTCGGTCGAAGAGCAAGGAAGGCCTTCCTCACATCAACTGTCTCCTTGCTATAATCCTGTGAGATGAAGATCTTGCAGTATTTCCACAGAATGTGGTTATTTTTGCGTACAAAGGATAACATTTGCTCCACATGCTGATATCTTAGGGGTTTACAGGCAATGGGACTGGGACCTTTTTGGTTCGAGGTGATCCTGCCAGGAACTCTGTGCGCCCTGTCGAATTCAAGCGGCTGGTGAAAAGTGAGGTTAGTTGCCTGCGAGAACCATGATTCCAAGAAGGAAACACAGGAGCTGAAGGCTTCCTCTGAGCCTTCCGGCATGCCAAATATGTGGAGGTTCCTCCTTCGATTCCTGTCTTCCAACTCGGAACCTCCTTGTCATTTGATCTGAGGAAACCAAAAGATTCTTAAGAGTTTTGCAGATTTTTGTCTCAGAGACTTCTAGGCGGCGGATCCATGTTTCCGTTTCAGTAAGTCTGGAATTGGTGTCTCGAATATCTTGTCTAATGGCAACGATTTCCTCCTTTGTGGATTTTGCAAGGTCATGCACTTCTGCAAGCTTATTTAGAATGATGTCCATTGTATCGTTGATGTCTTTCCTGCCCTTGATAGGGGAAACTGGTGCTGGTGGTTCGGCCTTAAGCCTCTTATGATTTTTTGTTTCCTTCTCACTCATGATGTCACTTGTGACGAGGTGTTTGAAACTGGGAGTCCCCTACTACACTTTTCTGAGAGGGATGTCCAATAGGCAGTCCCGAGGGCTGATGAGATCGTGGAGGATAGGCAGCACTCCGGGGCAAACACCTGTACTTTAGTGTGTGTCACTGAGGGCGTATGTTGTTGAGTGCTCAAGTCATAAAAGAGTGATTTGCCAGCAATGAGTTCAGAAAAGGCCCAAGTACAGTTACACTCCCAGTTAGGTGCCACCTGAAAGCGGCTTCAATGGGCGTCATAAGCTTCAGATCCGAGCTTGGTCATTTGTACTCCTGTGTTTGTATTCCCGTATACTTAGACGTTGTGCTCCTGTGCATACAATCACCAAACAGAAATGCCTCTTTTAAAATGCTAGAGTGTCTTTTGCCCTTTTTCAAGTGCTATCTAGTACTACCGTGATCTATCCGTGGAGCTGAGTTGCAGATTATTGGGGCGCCACCATTATTTGATTTGCACTTGGACCTCCGAACACGTGGCCATGAGCCCGCACAAGGGACATTGTTAGATCAGGCCTCTGTAACTAGCGTTTGCGCCATCTTGTCTCCCTCTGACTGATCATTCACTGATGGACAGCACAAAAAGGGCGACTGTAGGCATTTCTATAGTGCCTCTCTATAGTAGCCATGGTGTGGTAGACTCTGCTGCATAAAATAACCAATGTACTTTGCACAGGGAGGCCTCCTGATTCCTGCTTACAGTGCGAGCTGGAGATTGCTTGTAGACACTATAGGCACTGTAGAAACATGGGCAATGCTGGTACTTCGCACATGTGCACACCAAGAAACAAGACTGCATACAAACAGTTTTATATTGTTGGTGCTATGCTGTAGGTGCTATGTTGAAGGGCGCCGGAGTGGGAAAAACGTCAGTTTGTGCTTCAAAAAAAACCTCCGGTGTACCTACGCTTAAGCGCCGACTGCACCCGCCATTTTCTCAGCGCTCACACCGCCGGGCAGTTAGCAGCGCCTCAGATAAACATGTGCCTATGTGCTAGGATGCAAGTACACATTTCTTTAATAACGCACAGATAGTTATTGGACAGAACTTGCCAATGATCCGGTATTGCTGGATGCTTAATACATTTTACGCTAAATGTTCAATGCTGAGTACACTCTCCATACGGTGCCGATCACGCCCGCCATTTTATAAATATGCTCGCGTTGTCTGATGAGGTCAGTAACGCAGCAAACAGCGCCCTGTAGGCTCACTTACTGCACGAAGGATCAGAGGCTCAGAGGCTCCGAGACTCTAAAGATCGCCTCGAAGCTCGAACTGCAGCGTTGCCCCCGTAGACCTTCCTCGCGGCTATCAGGCTCCGGCAGGCTCCAGGACTTGGCAGGGTGTCGGGTCGGGTCGCGATACGTCTGAGCCTGTTGTGGTCACAGGATACGCTGGAGCACCACCAAAACCTCACACAAGTCAGTCCTCACATTCCGATTGTGAGATTCGGTGCCAGCATCGACTTTGCACCGGGTTATGTAGCCGAAATGTTGAAAAAAAGTGGCACCACAGGAGGAGGTAAAGACCTAAGCCGCCATTTTCACCGGCATCCAAACCACCCTTATTTGATTTCTTTAATGTCATTTGTCTCTTGCTTCTTTCTTAAATATCTTGTTCATAGTGTGCTTACTTTATTGCACTGATAGTAATGTGTGTTTTGAAGACAAAGAAGCGAGAGTTCCACCCAATGGATCTCAACGGTTCTAATTTGGTCTCTGCTCTTTGAGACTATGTGAATAATTCTTGAGGGGGTGACTATAGTTTGCTTCAGCTATCTGGACTTCAGTTTCAACTTTCTCCCTCTGTAATCTTTAGGCTCGGCGGCTACTATTAATGATCTGAAGATCTCTCAGATGCTTTACACATACATACCTGTTGTCACTCTGAATTTAGCTTAGGCCCTGATTACAAGTTGTGCAGAATATTAAATGGAATTTGCTAAACCTCGTAAATACCATTCCCCAGGAGTGAGATGATGATCTTTTTTGGGAATGCTAGTATTCTGAGATTCTAAGCTTAGTAATGAGCTATAACACGTGAATTCATATTTACCACAATGAATTTTGCCCTTTTCTCATGATAAATGGCCGTTTTTATCATGATATATTTCACCATGTTCAACCTGCGGTGTGATAATGATCACATTACTCAAATTATGTTACTGTTAAAACAACTATTTGCCCGGATGTGAATTTAGCTTGTAATTAGGGCGCTAATGATTGATTGTGAATACATTGTAATGAAGGACTGACACATTGTTGTCTTCTTTTAACAGCAGATATATAGCAGGTGAAGATCCGAGAGGGGTCCCTACAATTGAGGACCTTTGCGCATCATTAAACATCTCAATTCAATGGTCAATAAGAGGCCAGGATTGCAGGGCTCCGCTTCCTTATATATGTGAAAAAGCCGCCATTGTCCTCCAGCTGCCTAAGGACCCACAAACCCGCACGGAATCCTCCCTTGGAATGAATTACACGCGCAAAGCATCCAGCCTCGCTTTGGGACCGGAAGGAGGGAGTTAAAAGAACAGGGTCACTGTTTTATTGTGGGTTTGCAGTCTGTCTGTCCCTTGAACATTGTAACTTCCTGTTGTAACCTTCCCTCTTTTCTCTCTACCTCTTCCCCCCCTGCTCCTTTCCCTCAGTTGGTTCACCCTTAGAACGTTCACATGAAGGCTGCAATGGAATGTTGGATCTGTGACACTCAGCCTTACCCGGTGCCTGCAGCTGGGGGTGCGTTCTCTCATTGAAACAATAAACAGAACTTGAGACTTACCTTTTGGTGTATTGTCAAATTACTACACCTTTGTGGCGACGAGGGCGGGATGCTGTGACAGGGACAGCGGCGCATCCTTCCCTGTGATATTTCGTCTGCAGGCAGCTCGTGGTAGTAAAGGGTCGCTTTGGTGCTCATTAACAGGTGAGGCACAGGACCCTATGGATGAAGAAGGAAAAGTCTCTCCACTCAGCGTAAAGTCCATTTTCTGGTGAGCAGAGGTTACATAGGCGAGTGCTGCCTGTGTTTGATGAACCGTAAGGTGAAGATTCCTGGTGACGGTGAGTTCCCCGAACTAGGTGATAGCTGGTGGAGTGAGTTCTAAACTCGGATTTTGGACTTGTCGAGTGTGCGCTGCCCAGTTGAGTTCTATTATGATCACCCGCCTCGGAAGTAAATCATAATTTCAGCCATGGCATAATCACTGGCGGTTTCCCCTGTGTGACAGCAGTGATGGAATGTGTGGTCAACTGTTCCTGTTCCTAGTAAAGATTTCATATAGGAGACTGTGGCAGAGGTTCGAGTGAAGATTTGTGGTCCCAGAGAGCAACGGTTGGATTGAATGGATTGATATTGTGGGAAGTTTTCCCTCACACAGGCTGTGAAGTGAGGAGGCTTCCTGAGCGCTTTGGTTCGGGCCGCGAGCCTGTGGTGCGGTGGGAAAGTAAATTGTGAGGCGTTCTTAGCTGCATTCTCTTTGGCCGTCGCCATAAAGGAGCGTACCAGGAAAATAAACACTTGGTGGAAATTCAGAAGCATTGTCCCGGAATCAGTGCTTAACACTGGGTTTCGAGGAAGAACAGCGTATTTGGCAGCGTAATCCAAACACCTTCTGTGGGATCAGGAAACACGACGTAAAGTAATTTCCGTGTTGTTCCCACCTCAGAGAGAGTTCCCGCCTCTATTCTCCAGAGAGGCAGGCCGTGCAGCGATTTATCAGTCATAGAAATAGGACTCTGGATCCTCAATCTAACTATTTGTAAACTATTGACTTCCTAAAGTGTGGGCATTTTAAAGAAATATTCAATTATAAAGGTGTAATCGTGCAGTAAGGCTCTTCTAAACGTTAACCCCAGGTTACCAGGAGTATTGCCATTATATACTGTATAATTTACAAGTTTGAAGTGTGCGCCATTTTAATGAAACTTGTTAATTCTGTTTTTTATAATTTGTAAAAATGTATTCTGCCATCTTCAAAGGGGTGCTTGATTTGCTCAGATTCCCGGTGTTTATCGCTTCACAAATTTTAAACTCCAGTTCTTTTAATTTTCCCTTCTCTGCTTTCACATGGCGTGTTCAGGGATGAATCGGCCTCCTCCTTTCCTGAATGAATTGGGGGAACCTGACATTCCGTGGAAAAGATGGGAGGGTATATTTAAATTGTATTTCATTGCCTTGAGGGAAGGAACTATTCTAGCATAAGAAAGCAACACATCTTGTTGCACATTTGGGGATTCGGGGAAGAAAGGTCTTTGAGGATATCACTGGGAGATTAGTGGATGATGAGCCTTTAGAAGAAGAACAGGTGGGAGATGTGTATGAATACACATTAAAGAAACTTGAGGCACACTTCAAGGTGAAGGTCAATGTGGTCTTAGAAAGGCATACATTTTTCAAAAGAGTTCAAAAGAAGGAGGAGAAAGTATCTTCCTACATTGCTGTTCTAAGAGGTATGTCAGCTACTTGTGAATTTGGGCCATTAACAGATTCTTTGATCAGAGACCAACTAGTCAGATGTACTAATGATCAGAAGGTCCAGGAGGAGTTACTTACACGTAATCCAGATCTTGAGAAAGCCATTAGCATAGCAAAGGGTCTTGAACACACCACTCATTGTATGAGATAAATGAGAGGGTCAGAAACTTTCAGAGAGAAGAATGAACCTAAAACCATTAGCATTGAAGAGGCTGTTTGCAAAATAGGAACTAAAGGCAGAGAGGAAGTTAAGAAGAAAGTAGAGGAATTGCAATGCTATAGGTGTGGCAGTGCTAACCATTTGGCAAACAATTGGAAGTGTCCAGCTAGAAATATTACGTGCAGAAAATGTAGCAAAAAAGGGCACTTTGCGAAGTTTTGTAATGTTTTTGGACCCAGAGTGCATTTGGTTGAAAATCCCGAGGAAGAGAGGGAGGAGGTAAAAACCTTTATCTTTCAAATTAAAGAATCTGAATCAGAGGAAGAAATACAATATCCTAGCTGTGAGATTGGTTTGGATGGCAGAAATTTATGGTATATGCTGATTCCTGTTCTCAGTTCACGTTGATAGACAAGAAAGATTTTGAAGAGAAATTTGGGGAAGGAATGTTAGAGTTGGAAAAAGCTGACATCTGTCCAGCTGGTTACAACAAAGGACCCATACATTTAGAAGGCATGGCAAGGATGAGGATTTCATTTAGAGATAGGCACACTGTTGGCAAAGTGTACATAGCCAACCAGGGTTCGAGTTTGCTAGAGTGGAGGCATCAGAAGGAATTGGGTATTAAACTTGATCCTAACAATCACGAACAGGTTTTGTTGATAGAGCCTCCAGCTATTGGAACAGGTTTGGTGGAGGAATTCACAGATGTCTTCAATGATAAGCTGGGTTTATTAAAAAACTACATGCATAAAATTGTCCTTAAGGAGGGTTCTATCCCAGTGGTACACAAAACACGCTCCTTTCCTTTGATGATGAGAGGTCCACTAAAATTAGAGATCGAAAGGTTGATGAGTCAAGGTGTCATACAAGAAGTTGAAAGCTCAGCCTGGTTGGCGCCCATTGTTATCACAACCAAGGATGGGGGGCGGAGCATAAGACTTTGTGTGGATTTAAGGTCCTTAAATGCCAATATTCAGGTTGATAGAAACCCATTGCAGAGAGTAAATGAAATCTTGAGTACAATTCATGGGGCCAAGTTCTTCAGTGTCCTGGACTTATCCTCAGCATATTATCAAATCAGGTTACATCCTAATTCCCAGCTCTTGACTGCCTTTACCACCCCATTTGGCAACTTCAAGTTCTTGAGAATGCCGTTTGGGTTGGCATCTGCAGCCTCTGCTTTTCAAAGAGCAATGCAGCATGTGTTGAAGGATTGCCCTAAAACTCTGTGTTTTCAGGATGATGTATTAATTTATGGCTCAAGTGAGAAAGAACATGACTGCAATGCACGCACCGTGCTAGAAGAGCTGAGAAAAGTGGGGTTTACAACTAAGAAAAGCAAATGCAAAATAGGTGTGTCACCAGTAGACTATCTTGGGCATACAATTTCAGAAGAGGGCATAAAACCTAAGATCGATCTGGTGGACGCAGTAAGAAGAGCTCCTATTCCGGAAAATAAAGATGAAATCCTGGCATTTTTAGGTTTGGCAGAGTACATGTCAAAATACATAAAGAACTTTGCTATGATCTCCCAACCTCTCAGAGACCTAGTAAAGAAGGATGCGGAATTTAAATGGGGTACAGAACAGATCACAGCAATAGAGAATATCAAGAAAGCGATCATATCTGCACCTTTCATAGGGAAGTTCAATGTGGAAAAGGACACAGTAATCTTCACTGATGCAAGTGCTAAAGGAATTGGAGCCACATTAGCTCAAAGGCAAGACTCAAAGATCAATGTGGTGGCTTTTGCGTCTAGAACTCTCACGGTGTCAGAGCAAAATTATTCCACAGTGGAAAAATAGGCACTGGCAGTGTATTGGGCCGTGAGACACTTCAGCTTTTATGTGCGGGGAATACCTTTTGAAGTACATACAGACCACAAATTCCTTGTTCAGCAAAAATGAAGTAAAAAGCATGACGCCAAGGATTGCAAAGTGGTGCATTGGTCAACAAGGGTATAATTTCAGGATGGTACATGTTCCTGGTCCTCAAAACAAGGTAGCTGATTTTTTTATCCAGGGCCCCTGTGAAAGGTGATTTGGAGGATGCCATGGAAAAGGACATGGTTTTAGAAATAAGACAACCAGCCATCACAAAATATCTGTGGAACATGAACATGGAAAAAGATGAAGTAATACAAAATGTAAAAAAACTGGTAGTGGAAGGGTGGCCTAGTAAATGTAAAGATTTGCCATGTGACATGCAACCGTTTTGGAATGTAAAAGATGACTTATCAATTGTTGGGGAAAACTTGTACAAGTCAGGAAAGATTTTTCCCCCTGTGGGTTTGTTGAATCATATTGTGGACCTCACACATGAAGGACACTTGGGCAGAAGCTTATGCAAGGCAAAATTAAGATCCAAGTATTGGTTCCCTAAAATGGATCAATTAATGGAAGAAAAAGTCAAAGAGTGCTATGCGTGTGGGCTCAGTGATAAGACTAGAACAATAAGGCAGGCTCCCCTCATTCCTGTACAAGTTCCTGAAGCACCTTGGGACAAGCTGGGATTGGCTATCACGGGGCCCCTACAAGTCAAGGGTTCACATGAATGGTATCTACTGGTACTTATAGACTACTACTCTAGTTGGATCACACATAAATTTGTACACAATATCGACACTAAGTCAATTATATTATTTTTAAGTGACACATTTTCTAAAGAAGGCATTCCCTCTACTTTGGTAACAGACAACGGAGTACAGTTGGTGTAGGAGAGAGATGAAGGTCTTCCTAAGAGATATGTCTGTGAACCATGTACGTACTCCACTTTACTGTCCAAAGTCAAATGGTAAAGTAGAAAGAGCCAATAGAATGTTGAAGGATTGCATTCAAATAGCAGGAAGGTCTGGTATACCGGTTGAGCAGGCCATAAGAGATATGTTATGGTCGTATCACACGACACCTAGCCTCAGCACAGGCTACTCTCCTTTCGCATTATTGAGGGGAAGGAAAGCGGGCTCTAAGTTGTCACCCAACTGGTTGTTTCCTAAAGAGCCAGTTAATGTGAACAAGGAAGACTTTAGAAGGGATGTAGAGTCACGCCAAGGCAAGTACAAAATGTGGTATGAGAAGAAGTGGGGTACAAGAGAAAAGGTTCTAAGACAAGGTCAGTTGGTTTACATAAGGAAACCGGAAGGTTTGGGCAGGAAAGGGGACAAGTACTTTGCCCCAGAAAGAATAAAAGAGGTGCACACAAACATGGTCACTTTGGAGAATGGTAAGAAGTGGAGTATGGACAGAGTAGACACTGGAAAAACTGGTGCGGAACCTGGTGCGAGCAGCAGTGCTGAGGCGAGAGAAGTGCTGGGAGGGGAGCCTCTATTGAGAAGGGGTACTAGGCCTCGCAAAGCACCGGGGTGGCATCTAAGCATGGACAGAAAATCCGTTCCGCTCACGGATTTTGCGGATTTTCGGTAAATTCACAATCCACGAACTCTCGCGAATTTACCGAAAACACGCAAATTTGCACGCAGCGGATTTTTTTGCTTGGTGATACAATATTGCGGCGTGCGGCGTTCACTTACCGTCATTCAGCGTTTGCCGAGTTGGTTTTCTCGATATTTTGCGAGTGCTGCGCCATTTTGGATCTTGCTGCGGGATCCCGCGGGAGTTTGGCGACGCATCGCGAGAGTTTGCAATTGCGAACATGTAGATACGGCGGGCAGCAACAATCTCGCACTCGCGAAATTACAAAATTTGCAATTCTGCACAAGAAATCCACCAGCAAGCAGCATAAACCTTCTGAAAATGATGATTTGTATCAGAATAACTCCTCAGGTTGACATTTGCCTGCACTTTTTTGGATTTGAGGCCTTTTTGACTTTCTTTGGATCACTTTTGGATTAGAAATCAACTTTCACAAGTAAGTTTGTTTGGGGCGTTACAGTTGCTGTTCTGCAGAAAAACGAGTTTTGAAAAACTGAAAGCACTCAGCAGGTGCAAAAGTTCACTCATCATTAGTAACCATTCCCTGTAGTGCTTCCTTAGGGGCCCCTCCAGAATTCAGTTGCCTATGTTCGTTTGGGGCATTACAGTTGCTGTTCTGCAGAAAAATGAGTTTTGCAAAACTGAAAGCACTCAGCAGGTGCAAAAGTTCACACTCATCATTAGTAACCATTCCCTGTAGTGCTTCCTGAGTGGCCCCTCCAGAGTTCAGTTGCCGACTTGCAACTATTCTATGACCCTGCTCTGACCCTCACAGCAGGCTCATAGAATAGCTACAAGTAGGCCACAAAGGTCCTGGGAAAATAAATTGCACTGCAACAGAAAGCAAATTACAGACAAGGAAGCAGGTGCCAGACAGGAAGTGTAAATTCAGTGACACATTAATCAACCCCAAATAAATTCATGTCAGTTGAAGCAGGGCAGGTGTGCTTGCTTTCCCCCCCCCCCTTAATCTACAGTGATGAATCAGAGGGTGGCAGTGGTGAAACAGAGGGTGCTGTGAACCTGTGATGATGAACCAGACGTAGAAACAACAAAGTTGCGACTGTTGCAAGCTGACAAGTAAGTTCAAAATTGCAAACTGGTACAAAACCCTCGCGAACTGGCAGAAACCCTTGCGAACACAAAAAAAAAAAAATCCGCAAATTCGTGAGAGTTCGCGGATTTTGGGGATTGCGAGTTCGCAAATACGCAAATTTGCGAACGTAAAATTTGCAAAATTCGCCCATGTGTGGTAGCATCCGGATTTTCATTGGGAATAAGTGTTTGTTGCTGATTCTTTCTGTCATTTGACCCAGGGTCTACTGCCTTAGACCCATTATGTTCGATTTCTTGATTTCTTCCTGGGCTCTCTTCTGCCTCTTTACTCACCCTTCTCTATAGCCCTTTCCATCTCTCCTACTTTCTTCCTCCCTCCTATTCTTACCTGCTTCTGCTCTTCTGTCCCTTTTTTCCCCTTAGGAAGGATGAGGTGTTGTAGCCTTCCCTCTTTTCTCTCTACCTCTCCCCCCCCTGCTCCTTTCCCTCAGTTGGTTCACCCTTAGAACGTTCACATGAAGGCTGCAGTGGAATGTTGGATCTGTGACACTCAGCCTTACCCGGTGCCTGCAGCTGGGGGTGCGTTCTCTCATTGATACAATAAACAGAACTTGAGACTTACCTGTTGATTTATTTATTGAATTACTACACTTCCCCTTCTGAAGACAATTAACTTGAACATTTAGTGAGAAACATTTAGTTATAAGTTAACTGAATGTAGTTTACATTTAGTTTAAAAAAGCCTACTAAAATTGAGAAATAAAGTGTTAAACATTTATTGTAATCTTCTCTTGGCCTGGGCATACCATTAGGGATGTGGGTAGATTGGGTGTGTCAATGTAAGTTCATAAATATTTAATCAATGAATCTTTAATTCTTTGCTTAATTTATTGTCACGTTTATCACTGGAGGGGTTTTGTCCTACGAGTCCTGGCTGGACAACATACTATATAAAAAAAAGGGGAATGCCAGTGCTCGAATTCAAGTCACAACAGCTTATTTATTCAGCTGGTGTGTGCCTTCTATAAGTTACTTCAAGAAGGTATTGTATATACATTTATCATTTTTTAGAATTTTCAAATCATATTTACATTTCATGCAGACTTCAGAGGATTAAGCGTTCCTTTTACTGTGGAAACAATACATACAGTGTTTCATGCGTTATACAATATTTACAAACAAAACAAATAAGAAAACATTCATGTGTGGTTACACTGTCACTGTTTGAATACAAAACAAACATTAAATCATATACACCTGGGTTAATTCAGGTACTGATCCTTATACACTAGTCCTAACTATTACATGGATCAGACACATTGGGCAATGTGATTTGGTTGCCTCGCCCTATGCTTGTGTGTCAACCCCTAACATTTGGGTTGTATCATCTTTAAAACAGCCGTATAGCCGACGCGTTTCCAAACCCTTCTTTCTGTCAATAGGGTTCTTCCTCAGGGCTGAGCTGTAAACCTGTGGTGTAAAGGTAAGGGACATTTAGTATCTCCTGTTCTCTGAACTGTTTAACTGTCTTCTAACATGGGTGAAACCTACGAGGGATTCTTACCTTTGGTCACGTTTGCTGTAGGCTGTGATTTCCAAATGCTGGGCATCAAGTAATCCATATTATTTCACCATTGCCTAAACGGAATTAAAGGATGGTGGGTTTGTCAGTTTGTAACTTTCAAGCACGTTTTTACACATTTTGAGTCGAAGTTCACAATGCGCTGACACTTACTTGTAGTGTATGTTCATAATCACTCGCAAAGTTGGAATGACTGTTTGTGGAAATCTGTATGCGGTCCCGCGGTGTTGGCGTTCTGTTTAAATGCAAATTATAAAATGTGTTTTAAACCTAATCGTGGAGAAGAATGTTTCAATCTCATGCACACACTTTAGCGCTAGCGTGCTTACTTGTGTTTGGGCGCCGAGGGATTCAGGCACTGTTGCTTGAAACGTGGTGCGTTCGAGCGGTTAACTGTTCTGTGGATTAAATGAAAGGGTGCCGATCATTACTCGACAATTCTATTTAGGTTAGAGCTGCGCTTCAGTCTGTTCCTTATGCATTTCTTACCTCTATCTATTGAAGCAGTGCTCGAGACTCCGGGGGGCCGCGTGACTCTCACTTCTAACGCTGCTGCAAAGTCAGGTTTCCAACACTCGGTGGGAGTCGGTTTCCTGTTATTATATGCTGCTAGGCATTCTGGGACTTTTGGTTTTCCACAGTATGCCGTTTTATACACTCACTTTTTTATTTTATGTGTCTTAAGGAAAAGGTGAATAATGCAGTCGTTAGCGCAATGACTGACATGATCCAGAAATTGTGTTTGTTGGTGAGGGGTGGGTCAGCAGAGGGCTCAATAATTGGATCTTTGCAGTTCTGATATTTCATTCAACCCGTCCATCACACAATTAAATTTAAGAATTAGGTAAGCTTCTTTTTTGAGCAACATGGTATCGACATTTCCTCCCCTAGGAGGGACTTTCAAAGCTTGCAGCACCGTCCATTTAAAATCTGATTCGGTGTGTTGATGTTCCACAAAGTGCTGTACCATGGGCGCGGACATCACTTTGTGTCTAATCCTGGACCTGTGTTGAGCCATTCGTTGATTTACTTTTTGGGTGGTTTTCCCAATGTACAACTTTGGACAAGGGCACGTAATTGCGTATATTACGTTATTTGTTTTGCAATTTGAGAATCCTTTGTGTGTCCATTTTATTGCGTTGAATTGAAATTCCTCCCCTTCGATTGTGTTGGGGCAGGATGCACACGTGCCACATTTATGATGGCCTGTTATGGGTGGTAGTTTCCACAACGTGCGTAAGTCCGTTTTGGCTTGGCTAACTCCCAGGTCAGCTCTCACAATGCATTGTGAGATGCTCCTATTTTTCTTCAGAGCGAACAACGGCTTCTCCATTGGAACTTCCGAGTTCGTTATCAGGTGCCAATTTTTTAGGATGATGGACTTAAATTTATTGGTGTATGGCCCGAATGTGGTGACACATACCGGCCGGTCAAGGGGTTTAGTCTCTTTTTTTCTCAGTAGTTCTTCACGTGGGGTATGCCATGCCCGTGTGGTTGAATGTTTCAATAGTTTACGGGGGTAGCCTCTTTGATGGAGTTGATCACTGAGTATTTGAGAATGAGTTATGAAATCTTTCTTCCTTGAACAGTTACGTCGGATTCTCAACATTTGTCCATAGGGCAAATTAGCTTTCAAACTTTTGGGGTGGTAGCTTGCAAAGTGCAAAATTGTGTTCTTGTCAGTATTTTTTCGATGTAAGGTAGGTGTTAGTTTGTTATCATGGGGAACCACCACCACGTCTAAGAAGGTAAGGGATGTTCTGCTGTGTGTCATCCTGAACTTTATATCTGGGTGTCTGGTGTTCAGCCACTGGTGGAAATCGGTCAGCATTTCTTCAGACCCTTTCCATTGGCACCAGATATCATCGATATAACGATACCATGTTGTTATATTTTGGAGAAATGGGTTATTGTGGTAAATGAAGCGCTCCTCATACAGGGACATGAAGAGAACTGCCATTTCTGGGGCGTAAGGACACCCCATGGCGGTCCCCTTCACCTGTACGTAGAACGCATCCATGAACCAGAAATAGTTCCTTTTGAGAGCTATTCTAGCTAAGTCGATGATGACGTCTGTGGGGACTCTTTGTGGTCGTGGTCGTTTATTTAAGTAATACTCCATTGCTTCCAGTCCCTCCTCCTGAGGGATCTGGGTGTATAGAGATGTGACATCGAAGGATACCAGCAGCTCTTGCATTCCATCAAATGGGACTCCTTCTACCTTATTGATAAAGTCCGTAGTATCTTTAAGGTGTGATGTTACTTCAGACAGAAAGGGTTTTATGAACACATCTACGTACTTGGCCAGTGGTTCTAATAATGAATCACACCCGGAGACTATGGGTCTTCCGGGTGGTTCAGTTGTGCTCTTATGAATTTTCGGTAGAAAATAGATGACTGGAATACGTGGACTCTTTTTGTTGAGATATTGGAACTCTTTCGTTCCTAATATCCCCTTGTCACGGCCCTCTGTAAGTTTCGTCTGGATCTCTGCTTGTATTTGTGGAGTTGGGTCTTCTTTGACTTCTCTATACCAATCAGTGTTCTTAATTTGACTGTTGGCTTCAGCTATATATTTGTCTCTTGCCCAGACCACCAGTGCGCCCCCCTTGTCAGCGGGTTTTAACACTATGGAATCATCATTGCGTAGATTGTTCAAAGCCGTTTGCTGATCTCTACTGATGTTCCTTTTCAAAAATATTTTTTGTTTATTTAACTGTGTGATGGAGGATAGAACGATCTGTTCAAAGGCTATTATTTCCTTTGGAATTGTATACGTTGGGGGAACAAATGTAGATTTGTTAGACAAGTTAGAGGGTTCTGTTACTCGGGTGTCTTCTTTATTGTGAAAAAATGCCTTGAGTCTAAGTTTACGGCAAAACTCTAACGCTTCTATTTTCAAATTGGTCAAATCAGTGTTGGTTGTTGGCACAAATTTAAGTCCTAATTCAAGAACAGATTTTTCATGTACAGTTAGTTCTTTACTTGATATGTTCACTATGGAGGTCAGATTTATGTCTTGTACTGAGTTCTGCGTGTTCTCATTTCCCATGGTTGCGGCTGGGGTTTGAATCTTGCTCTGCCTCTGCCTTCGCCCTTCTCTAAAAAAGGATTTCTTTTTGAGGGTCCCTCCCTTGGGTCTGAATCATTAGCCGATTCCGATGATGAACTCTCTGAGAAGGTGACAAATCTGTTTTTGGACCTCCCTTGGTACTGTGATAAAGCTCTTCGGGATTCAATTTGGGTATAGTAATCTTCTTTCAAGTACAGGTAAACTGACTCAATTTTAAATGCCTTAACGTCCTTATCAAATTTGTTGGACCTGAAGTTGATAGTGTTGTCTCTGAATGTGGCAATTTCCTTATCAATTTTTTCGAGTAAAGCTTTGGATTCGTCTATTGTATGATTGTCCTCTATTGCTTTAATCAACGCCTCTATCTCTTCCTGTTCTTTTTGACAAATTCTCTTGGCTGTTTCGACAGTGTGGACCATAAGGTCTCTGCTACACTTTGTCGCTATATAGCTAAAGCCCTTTTTGTATAATGGGTCCTCTGTAAACTCCACTGGTACATTTTTTACTTGAAGACCCCAAGGGATAGTGCCTGCCTTGAGGTGTTCGAACAAAAAATGCCCGTGCAATTCTGTGCGTGTATGTTTCTTGTGCAGTCTTAGTAACTTATCACTCTCATTCTGTTGTTGTGCGTTTGTGCTAAGTTTGATAGAGGAGAATGGAGATGGTCCCGAAATAAAAAATTTATTGTGTGCCTCAGAAAAGGAGAGTGTTTCCTCCTCTGACATGTTCCAACAGGTTATGGTCTATAACCCGTTGAGCCAATTGTTGGGGCGTTGTTCCGACTTTTTTTTCCGTAAAACCCACGCCGGCCTTCGCCTGCTCTTTCTACGTTTATCACTGGAGGGGTTTTGTCCTACGAGTCCTGGCTGGACAACATACTATATCAAAAAAAGGGGAATGCCAGTGCTCGAATTCAAGTCACAACAGCTTATTTATTAGGCTGGTGTGTGCCTTCTATAAGTTACTTCAAGAAGGTATTGTATATACATTTATCATTTTTTAGAATTTTCAAATCATATTTACATTTCATGCAGACTTCAGAGGATTAAGCGTTCCTTTTACTGTGGAAACAATACATACAGTGTTTCATGCGTTATACAATATTTACAAACAAAACAAATAAGCAAACATTCATGTGTGGTTACACTGTCACTGTTTGAATACAAAACAAACATTAAATCATATACACCTGGGTTAATTCAGGTACTGATCCTTATACACTAGTCCTAACTATTACATGGATCAGACACATTGGGCAATGTGATTTGGTTGCCTCGCCCTATGCTTGTGTGTCAACCCCTAACATTTGGGTTGTATCATCTTTAAAACAGCCGTATAGCTGACGCGTTTCCAAACCCTTCTTTCTGTCAATAGGGTTCTTCCTCAGGGCTGAGCTGTAAACCTGTGGTGTAAAGGTAAGGGACATTTAGTATCTCCTGTTCTCTGAACTGTTTAACTGTCTTCTAACATGGGTGAAACCTACGAGGGATTCTTACCTTTGGTCACGTTTGCTGTAGGCTGTGATTTTCAAAGGCTGGGCATCAAGTAATCCATATTATTTCACCATTGCCTAAACGAAATTAAAGGATGGTGGGTTTGTCAGTTTGTAACTTTCTAGCACATTTTTACACATTTTGAGTCGAAGTTCACAATGCGCTGACACTTACTTGTAGTGTATGTTCATAATCACTCGCAAAGTTGGAAAGACTGTTTGTGGAAATCTGTATGCGGTCCCGCGGTGTTGGCGTTCTGTTTAAATGCAAATTATAACGTGGTGCGTTCGAGCGGTTAACTGTTCTGTGGATTAAATGAAAGGGTGCCGATCATTACTCGACAATTCTATTTAGGTTAGAGCTGCGCTTCAGTCTGTTCCTTATGCATTTCTTACCTCTATCTATTGAAGCAGTGCTCGAGACTCCGGGGGGGCCGCGTGACTCTCACTTCTAACGCTGCTGCAAAGTCAGGTTTCCAACACTTGGTGGGAGTCGGTTTCCTGATATTATATGCTATTATATGAACGCACCACGTTTCAAGCAACAGTGCCTGAGTCCCTCGGCGCCCAAACACAAGTAAGCACGCTAGCGCTAAAGTGTGTGCATGAGATTGAAACATTCTTCTCCACGATTAGGTTTAAAACACATTTTATAATTTGCATTTAAACAGAACACCGCAGGACCGCATACAGATTTCCACAAACAGTCATTCCAACTTTGCGAGTGATTATGAACATACACTACAAGTAAGTGTCAGCGCATTGTGAACTTCGACTCAAAATGTGTAAAAATGTGCTAGAAAGTTACAAACTGACAAACCCACCATCCTTTAATTCCGTTTAGGCAATGGTGAAATAATATGGATTACTTGATGCCCAGCCTTTGAAAATCACAGCCTACAGCAAACGTGACCAAAGGTAATAATCCCTCGTAGGTTTCACCCATGTTAGAAGACAGTTAAACAGTTCAGAGAACAGGAGATACTAAATGTCCCTTACCTTTACACCACAGGTTTACAGCTCAGCCCTGAGGAAGAACCCTATTGACAGAAAGAAGGGTTTGGAAACGCGTCGGCTATACGGCTGTTTTAAAGATGATACAACCCAAATGTTAGGGGTTGACACACAAGCATAGGGCGAGGCAACCAAACCACATTGCCCAATGTGCCTGATCCATGTAATAGTTAGGACTAGTGTATAAGGATCAGTACCTGAATTAACCCAGGTGTATATGATTTAATGTTTGTTTTGTATTCAAACAGTGACAGTGTAACCACACATGAATGTTTGCTTATTTGTTTTGTTTGTAAATATTGTATAACGCATGAAACACTGTATGTATTGTTTCCACAGTAAAAGGAACGCTTAATCCTCTGAAGTCTGCATGAAATGTAAATATGATTTGAAAATTCTAAAAAATGATAAATGTATATACAATACCTTCTTGAAGTAACTTATAGAAGGCACACACCAGCCTAATAAATAAGCTGTTGTGACTTGAATTCGAGCACTGGCATTCCCCTTTTTTTGATATAGTATGTTGTCCAGCCAGGACTCGTAGGACAAAATCCCTCCAGTGATAAACGTAGAAAGAGCAGGCGAAGGCCTGCGTGGGTTTTACGGCAAAAAAAGTTGGAACAACTCCCCAACAATTGGCTCAACGGGTTATAGACCATAACCTGTTGGAACATGTCAGAGGAGGAAACACTCTCCTTTTCTGAGGCACACATTAAAAATTTAATTTTCGGGACCATCTCCATTCTCCTCTATCAAACTTAGCACAAACGCACAACAACAGAATGAGAGTGATAAGTTACTAAGACTGCACAAGAAACATACACGCACAGAATTGCACGGGCATTTTTTGTTCGAACACCTCAAGGCAGGCACTATCCCTTGGGGTCTTCAAGTAAAAAATGTACCGGTGGTGTTTACAGAGGACCCATTATACAAAAAGGGCTTTAGCTATATACCAACAAAGTGTAGCAGAGACCTTATGGTCCACACTGTCGAAACAGCCAAGAGAATTTGTCAAAAAGAACAGGAAGAGATAGAGGCATTGATTAAAGCAATAGAGGACAATCATACAATAGACGAATCCAAAGCTTTACTCGAAAAAATTGATAAGGAAATTGCCACATTCAGAGACAACTCTATCAACTTCAGGTCCAACAAATTTGATAAGGACGTTAAGGCATTTAAAATTGAGTCAGTTTACCCGTACTTGAAAGAAGATTACTATACCCAAATTGAATCCTGAAGTGCTTTATCACAGTACCAAGGGAGGTCCAAAAACAGATTTGTCACCTTCTCAGAGAGTTCATCATCGGAATCGGCTAATGCTTCAGACCCAAGGGAGGGACCCTCAAAAAGAAATCCTTTTTTAGAGAAGGGAGAAGGCAGAGGCAGAGCAAGATTCAAACCCCAGCCGCAACCATGGGAAATGAGAACACGCAGAACTCAGTACAAGACATAAATCTGACCTCCATAGTGAACATATCAAGTAAAGAACTAACTGTACATGAAAAATCTGTTCTTGAATTAGGACTTAAATTTGTGCCAACAACCAACACTGATTTGACCAATTTGAAAATAGAAGCGTTAGAGTTTTGCCGTAAACTTAGACTCAAGGCATTTTTTCACAATAAAGAAGACACCCGAGTAACAGAACCCTCTAACTTGTCTAACAAATCTACATTTGTTCCCCCAACGTATACAATTCCAAAGGAAATAATAGCCTTTGAACAGATCGTTCTATCCTCCATCACACAGTTAAATAAACAAAAAATATTTTTGAAAAGGAACATCAGTAGAGATCAACAAACGGCTTTGAACAATCTACGCAATGATGATTCCATAGTGTTAAAACCCGCTGACAAGGGGGGTGCACTGGTGGTCTGGGCAAGAGACAAATATATAGCTGAAGCCAACAGTCAAATTAAGAACACTGATTGGTATAGAGAAGTCAAAGAAGACCCAACTCCACAAATACAAGCAGAGATCCAGACGAAACTTACAGAGGGCCGTGACAAGGGGATATTAGGAACGAAAGAGTTCCAATATCTCAACAAAAAGAGTCCACGTATTCCAGTCATCTATTTTCTACCGAAAATTCATAAGAGCACAACTGAACCACCCGGAAGACCCATAGTCTCCGGGTGTGATTCATTATTAGAACCACTGGCCAAGTACGTAGATGTGTTCATAAAACCCTTTCTGTCTGAAGTAACATCACACCTTAAAGATACTACGGACTTTATCAATAAGGTAGAAGGAGTCCCATTTGATGGAATGCAAGAGCTGCTGGTATCCTTCGATGTCACATCTCTATACACCCAGATCCCTCAGGAGGAGGGACTGGAAGCAATGGAATATTACTTAAATGCACGACCACGACCACAAAGAGTCCCCACAGACTTCATCATCGACTTAGCTAGAATAGCTCTCAAAAGGAACTATTTCCGGTTCATGGATGCGTTCTACGTACAGGTGAAGGGGACCGCCATGGGGTGTCCTTACGCCCCAGAAATGGCGGTTCTCTTCATGTCCCTGTATGAGGAGCGCTTCATTTACCACAATAACCCATTTCTCCAAAATATAACAACATGGTATCGTTATATCGATGATATCTGGTGCCAATGGAAAGGGTCTGAAGAAATGCTGACCGATTTCCACCAGTGGCTGAACACCAGACACCCAGATATAAAGTTCTCGATGACACACAGCAGAACATCCCTTACCTTCTTAGACGTGGTGGTGGTTCCCCACGATAACAAACTAACAACTACCTTACATCGAAAAAATACTGACAAGAACACAATTTTGCACTTTGCAAGCTACCACCCCAAAAGTTTGAAAGCTAATTTGCCCTATAGACAATTGTTGAGAATCCGACGTAACTGTTCAAGGAAGGAAGATTTCATAACTCATTCTCAAAAACTCAGTGATCAACTCCATCAAAGAGGCTACGCCCGTAAACTATTGAAACATTCAACCACACGGGCATGGCATACCCCACGTGAAGAACTACTGAGAAAAAAAGAGACTAAACCCCTTGACCGGCCGGTATGTGTCACCACATTCGGGCCATACACCAATAAATTTAAGTCCATCATCCTAAAAAATTGGCACCTGATAACGAACTCGGAAGTTCCAATGGAGAAGCCGTTGTTCGCTCTGAAGAAAAATAGGAGCATCTCACAATACATTGTGAGAGCTGACCTGGGAGTTAGCCAAGCCAAAACGGACTTACGCACGTTGTGGAAACTACCACCCATAACAGGCCATCATAAATGTGGCACGTGTGCATCCTGCCCCAACACAATCGAAGGGGAGGAATTTCAATTCAACGCAATAAAATGGACACACAAAGGATTCTCAAATTGCAAAACAAATAACGTAATATACGCAATTACGTGCCCTTGTCCAAAGTTGTACATTGGGAAAACCACCCAAAAAGTAAATCAACGAATGGCTCAACACAGGTCCAGGATTAGACACAAAGTGATGTCCGCGCCCATGGTACAGCACTTTGTGGAACATCAACACACCGAATCAGATTTTAAATGGACGGTGCTGCAAGCTTTGAAAGTCCCTCCTAGGGGAGGAAATGTCGATACCATGTTGCTCAAAAAAGAAGCTTACCTAATTCTTAAATTTAATTGTGTGATGGACGGGTTGAATGAAATATCAGAACTGCAAAGATCCAATTATTGAGCCCTCTGCTGACCCACCCCTCACCAACAAACACAATTTCTGGAACATGTCAGTCATTGCGCTAACGACTGCATTATTCACCTTTTCCTTAAGACACATAAAATAAAAAAGTGAGTGTATAAAACGGCATACTGTGGAAAATCACAAGTCCCAGAATGCCTAGCAGCATATAATAACAGGAAACCGACTCCCACCGAGTGTTGGAAACCTGACTTTGCAGCAGCGTTAGAAGTGAGAGTCACGCGGCCCCCCGGAGTCTCGAGCACTGCTTCAATAGATAGAGGTAAGAAATGCATAAGGAACAGACTGAAGCGCAGCTCTAACCTAAATAGAATTGTCGAATAATGATCGGCACCCTTTCATTTAATCCACAGAACAGTTAACCGCTCGAACGCACCACGTTTCAAGCAACAGTGCCTGAGTCCCTTGGCGCCCAAACACAAGTAAGCACACTAGCGCTAAAGTGTGTGCATGAGATTGAAACATTCTTCTCCACGATTAGGTTTAAAACACATTTTATAATTTGCATTTAAACAGAACGCCAACACCGCGGGACCGCATACAGATTTCCACAAACAGTCATTCCAACTTTGCGAGTGATTATGAACATACACTACAAGTAAGTGTCAGCGCATTGTGAACTTCGACTCAAAATGTGTAAAACCGTGCTAGAAAGTTACAAACTGACAAACCCACCATCCTTTAATTCCGTTTAGGCAATGGTGAAATAATATGGATTACTTGATGCCCAGCCTTTGAAAATCACAGCCTACAGCAAACGTGACCAAAGGTAATAATCCCTCGTAGGTTTCACCCATGTTAGAAGACAGTTAAACAGTTCAGAGAACAGGAGATACTAAATGTCCCTTACCTTTACACCACAGGTTTACAGCTCAGCCCTGAGGAAGAACCCTATTGACAGAAAGAAGGGTTTGGAAACGCGTCGGCTATACGGCTGTTTTAAAGATGATACAACCCAAATGTTAGGGGTTGACACACAAGCATAGGGCGAGGCAACCAAATCACATTGCCCAATGTGTCTGATCCATGTAATAGTTAGGACTAGTGTATAAGGATCAGTACCTGAATTAACCCAGGTGTATATGATTTAATGTTTGTTTTGTATTCAAACAGTGACAGTGTAACCACACATGAATGTTTGCTTATTTGTTTTGTTTGTAAATATTGTATAACGCATGAAACACTGTATGTATTGTTTCCACAGTAAAAGGAACGCTTAATCCTCTGAAGTCTGCATGAAATGTAAATATGATTTGAAAATTCTAAAAAATGATAAATGTATATACAATACCTTCTTGAAGTAACTTATAGAAGGCACACACCAGCTGAATAAATAAGCTGTTGTGACTTGAATTCGAGCACTGGCATTCCCCTTTTTTTGATATAATGTATTGTCACAGCATAAAATAAATGTTTTGTTTGTGTGCCAGATATGGAATGTCAAATGTCCGTTCCCTGACACTCTACCAAGTTTTAACTCCAGGGCGCATGCTTTGTAAAGCAGGGTATTCAGTCTCTGTAGCTCTGGAGGGCTGGATGGTTCTGCAATCTCTTATCTGCTTTAGCTTCAGGCGGAGGTCGAACTCAGTGGGATCTGAAGAGCACCGCGTACCCACACTTTTTTGATTTTACAATAACTGTTCCCCCACTTTATGTTAAGAGTCAACTTTCTTGGGACGGTTAATTCTGACATTTAAATGCCTCTTTTGAAACTGGGGAGAGTCTCCTGTGCTGTGAAGCCGAGGGAGAGACAGGCAGCTTAACAGAAACATGCCTTCTTGCTCGGATGCTTGCTGCCTGAAAGAAATTTACATGTGCACATTTGATTAATCTGCAAATGTAAAGGGTGCTTGGTATTGGAGTATTGGACTCACTTGATGAGTATAGTTTAGGAGGTATTCTAAAATGACCTGATGAGCTACTTCTTAATGGAGAATTATAAGAACATGTTTGCACTAGGTACAATCTGCACATTACTCAGATTTAAATTTTTTGGAAGCTCTGTTTTTTATCTGAAACCTAAATATTTTTGTGCACTGACATATTAAAGGTGCTTTTTTATCACAGACATGGACTTTGTGACAATAAAAGCACATGTCACTAATCTGCCAATCACAAATGAGAATTCAATTATTTGGCTCTTTGGTTACACACACAGATATATGCTGTAATTGCATGAACCAACAGAACAGGTTTCACAACATAAAATAGAGCCTCTTTCACTGATTAGTATAACTTGCATTTATCTTTCATTTAAGGTGTGTGTTATTTTACATGCAGTTACTTGTGGTGAAAGACCAACAAAATAGTCATAGACTATTTTGTTCTTTTTAGCCACACTTTTCATCCCGCCCCCACAGCTCCCTGACCCTGCCCCCTTTGAATTGAGGATCACAGTTCTGGTACTTTTTCTATTCTCTTCAACTGCTGACTTTAGGAGAAATATTTCAGGGACACACAAGGCTAGGGATGAAGTGCATAGGCCATGATGGAAACTAAACACAACACTATGCCACAAGAGATCTGTTTCCCCCCCTCACCAGGGCTAACTGGAAATCCAAAGCAGCCCAAAACCAATTGTTCAAAGCAGCTCCCCTTACTTCTTCTTCTCTGTCTGTCTCTTCCCTTCTCATCCATACAGTCTCTGCCTCTCTCCTTCTCTACAGTATGTTCAAAAGATTGGTCGAGGTAGTCATATATTTTGTAACAAATCAAAGAGTAAACAGAAAAACAGAAAACAGTTCACCACTAAAAATACAAGGGTAAGTTCAAAAGCAGAAATTTAATTTCCATATGTAACACCAGCATCAAATGCGATTGTCAGTCAAAGCATTATTGGGTCGCAATGCATTAGTTGCCAAAACATTGGTAGTATTGAGACAATTAACAGTGCTCTCAAGTGTAGGAAACAAGAGGGAAATTAGGGCAGTGGTAGTGAGAGACAGGGTAAAGGTGTTTGTGACACAGAAACAATACACAATATCTACAGATTTACTTTTCCAGCCTATAAAAGGTGAGTTAGTTCCCATATATACATTGCTCATAGGTACATTTTCAATTAATTAATTTTATTCTATAAGCAAACGATTTACGTTTCGACCCCAGCAGAATGAAGGGTGAGTAGTGTTCTCACAACGGGGTCTTCATCAGGACAGATGAGCATTTGTGTAAGGAAGAACGGGCAACGTACGATCCTCAATGGGCTCTCAAGGGGCTCCTGGTGTTTTCTGTTGTTAATCTAGCAGAGCAGGTAATATAAATTTTTGGTCAAGTTATGTTCCCTAGCGCGTACCCCACCGACTCCATGTACGAGTTAAAGTGCATGTAACTTCCCTCCTGTGTCAGCTATGAAGACGCAAATACATTTGCGTCCAACGTTAACATGTCCTCTTTCAGACCCACCATGAATGGGTTGAATGGTCCGTTCCTAAGTATGCTATGCCAACGTCTTTTTGTAGTGTACTCCTATGTTTTTCAGCTCTGGCTGAAGTAGGCCCTGAATCTCTGCCACCGAACCTCTTTTCTGGCTTCTGACTGCAAGGGCCTCTGCCCAGGCTGCCCCCGTACCCGTGAACTCCGACTTACTTCTAGCGCGGCCCCTCGCGCTCGGCTCAGCCTGCTGCCTGCCAAGATTGACTATAACCTTCGAGTTATCTGTTTCCCTCCCCGAAAATACATTCCTGCCTGCTAGCTTCAGTAAACATCCTTCCTCAGCTACAGGGGCCAAAGGGCCGACCTGTCTCTGTGCAAGTAATTCATAGCTTCTGTTGCCATGCTTCCATGGAAGGCCCCATGCCCCCACGCTTCTCATACAGACACTCAGGCGCTTATACACGCACTCACAGCAAGTATAGAATAGCTTCTGCTCTAGAGACCTTTCTGCCCAGATAGCTTAGTTCCTAAACATCAGATATCAGATATGATAGAAGCACAAGTTGATTTGACATGCCAGACTTCTGTCTCTTTCCGTCAGTGTAAATGTCAAGTCCCCTGCACCCCTCCAATTACACGTCATGCAGCTGCGCGCGCATCCAAGTTTCCGATTTCTGCTGACATTGCAACATTTTCTGTTAGTGCCACCCCTTTGTGACACCTATCAGTGACATTTCTAGAACACACCTCTAGTTCACGCCTCTTGATTACGCACATGTACCACGTGTATATTGTTATCTTGTCTTCTCTCAGCTGTTACGCCTTCTATACTGTTTTCAATGGTGTACAATAAGTATATAAGCTATGTACTGTTAATAAAATGTTAGCGCGCTCTATCCCTTCTGACACCCTGTGTGGTGGTCAGAACACGATATCTTGGCCATGACCATTCCTTTTTAAGGAATAAAACCCTTAGAACTCTAAACACCACGGACTCTGTTTTCTTTCATTTCCGATTGAGTTATTATTGATTAAGTACTTACCTGCATAGAAATTAAGAGTAAATTATTTATTTACATCATTTTGGCGCCCGAACAGGGACCCCTCCCCCACCTCACGCGCCGGTTGGTGCGTTGCAACCTGTGTCCCCTGCCGTCAGTTAGCCGGAACATACGCGTATCGGCAGGATTTCCTGCATCTCCCTCTGACCCACGGAGGTGACGAAGACTGCGATCAGTACCCAGACGAGGCGGTGAGGAGTGCGGAGGATCCCGACCAGAGCCTAGCCGAAAGAAGCAAGGTCCGAGGTGTCAAGAGGCCCACCAGGTTTCCAAAGTTTTCCGAAGGTTTCCGAAGTTTTCCGAAGTTTTCCGAAGTATCGAGTCGAGTCCAGTCGAGTTTTCCGAGGCCTTCTGTTTCCGTGCTTCCCGGTGAGTACCATTGCTGGGTCGTATCTAGACGGGTTTGGGTACACAAGTCCGGTCTGCACTGTTTTCAGGCAGTGTATCTGTACTGTCTAGCAGTATATCTAGTATTCCGAAATCTCTGAATTTTTTGCACTATTATACCAGTGTATCTGTACTGTTGAGCAGTACATCCAGTATAGTGGGGTAGTCATCTATGTTTTAAATGTTTTTGTGATTAATGTCGTGGTATGAATGTGATTGTTTTCCTGTGCATCATTGTGTTTTCTGGTATAACTAGTCACCTTCAGAATTAAGTATCAAGGATCGAGCATTTCAGTATCAAATAGGCACAATGCCGTTTTTCAACAAGTTAAAGCAGATAGGAACTAGGAAAGGGATGCTAGAGGAAGAAATTCCTATCCCTCCTAGGGACACTCCAGGCAATTTTATGTATAATAAGCATGGCATAGACGCCATATTGTATCTAGAATTATGGACCGATTATACAAAGCACCTAGAGGAAAGATACCGATGGCCAATTAATGGAACATGGGATGCCGAGTGCATCATAAAGGTAGAAGAGGCATTACGGAAAAAGAAAGCCAGACAATCTCAGAAAGACGCCATAGAATTCTGGCATAAGGAATCGCATAAACGTGCTGAAAGAGCACTTCGTAGAGAAGACAGACTTAAAGAATCAGAAAAGGCCCAAGAAAACGAATTAGTTATTGAAGGAATTCGAGTAAAATCAGAACAAATAGATCGCATCCGAAATAGCCAAGTGAACAGCATGTATCTTTTGGCCGAGAGTACACCTGACGCCATTTCAGAAATACCAAAAAATTTGCCGTCACCATTAGTTCCAACTAAAGTAATGCACAAGACTACTAAAGACATATTCCTAAATTCATACTTAGAGGATGTAGCACCAGCTTACACCAATCTGCCTGTTCGTGCCCTGCCTACTGACAGGGACGGAGGTGGCACTCCACCCCCAGGTCACATTCCGCCGGTACCGCAACAGACCTCCCCCGTTCCGCCAGCCCCGCCGCTTCCCGTACTCAAAACTGACCTACCGAAACCACGTTTGCCTGATCCACCTAAACGACAAGTTCAAGTTCAGATACAGACTCCACAAGGAGGTAATGCACAAGCTTCCGCTTCAGGAGGTGCGACCGCGGGTCCTCAGACCCCGCCACCAACTCACAGATTCAATCTCAGAGGTATGCAGAGTCCTCTTACGTACAGGTCTCCCCACTCCTCTAATTCATCCCGCCTTGACGCATTAAAAGAAAACATGTCAGTTTGCAGATATGATCCAGTACCCGGAAAGGACGATTTAATGATATTGGCATCATTACGGTTAAGATCTGCTACTGATAACTTGTTATGCTATGTAGGAATGAAGGAGCGTCTAGATAGAATATATGAGTTTGTTCAGACAGGGAAAGACCCTGACAGTATTAAGGATGCCATGGAAAAACAGAAAGTTGACATGCAAGCATTGATACTACGATTTTTCATAAATTGTCTAATAAGAGAACGAGACAGGCCCGGAACAGATCAGAGTGAATTAGATGCATTGAACAAGTGGGGTCAAAATATAGCTGAAGGAAAACATGACAGACAGAATTGCATAGCCTCTATGTACAAGAAGATTAGGAAAGCAGTGATAGCAGTACACGAGAAAGAGAAAGAAAAGGCTTCCTCCGAGGAGGAAGAAGAACAGGAAGAATCCGAAAGAAATGTAGGCACCATAGCATATGTAGGTAAGGGAACTTACCTTAGGAAGGGTATCCGTCCAGAGAGCAAGAGAGTTTTCTTCTCTGCCTTGACAAATCCGAATTCTGCTGAGCATCAGTTCCAGGAAACTGATAAAAGGCTTCGAGATCGAGTTGGGTACCATGTACTCAATTCTATGGATGAACAAGAACTAGCCCGATCAGCTGTATCATGGGCCGAAAATGCAGACATATATAATGATGACACAGTAGCACAGACATTTCTGAACCTCTCCCCCGACGAACAGAAATTAGCAGGTGTATACATGATTCAGCACCTTCTTATCAAATACAGAAAACACTATTCTGATCCAGGTCCCTTACACGAAACACTAGAAGCACTACTCATGGATAGATGGAGAGGCTTAAGTACCAAATTAATTCAAATAATTCTAGAACAGCGACACAGATATGACACTTTTGTAAGCTCTGAATATGTTCCCGCCCCACCTCCAGAAAGGAAAATGTACCACATGCAATGCGGGGGTAGTATAGAAAGTCAGAACCCCTTACGAGAAGTACACCCGGTTATGGGTGAGGATAAAACCTTGAAACGCGTGTATGTACACACGCCTCTGACTAAATTGGAACTGTTAGAAATGAAGAAACTAGTACCATGCCATGATAAAGACCCTGCAGGTTTTCATAGAGAGCTTAAAGACATGTTACTAATGGGGGATTACACGTATGATGATATCATGAAAGTGTTGAAGGTATTATTGCCTACGGGTATATTCGAGAAATTGAAGGAAAAGGAATGGGAGGTGGAAGACACAAAGATTGCCTGGGCAGAAATAGAGGATGAAGAAAAGAAACGGGTCCCAGGGTTAGGCCTTGGGGATAAAACTAAAGCATTACCAGGTTTGATAGTACAGGTCCTGCCCAGATTATTGACAACTAGAAAAGAGGATTGGGACGCAATCTCGTCCTGTAAACAGAAACATGATGAAGATACTAGTGACTTCTATTCAAGATTCGAGAAATGTTTTATTATCAATAGTGGCCTCAAGCCGAGTAGCGAGTCGTACCCGCATCTTTTTGTATCAAAGTTAGTCGAGAATTCCTTACCGTTAGTTAAAAATCGAGTGTACAAGGTCGAGAGTACATGGCAAGCAAATACGCCATCCCAGATGTTACAGATGTTACAAGATCATCAGAACAGAATTAGAGAAGAACAAGATCAGGAACAGAAACGTATGAAAGACACAAAGATGAAAATGTTAGTAGCTCAGACGGTCCCTTCCGACGGTCACAGAAAGGGGGCGACCCAGACAAGTCACACTACAGCTCCCGTTAAAGGGACATGTAATTACTGCAAGCAGCCAGGTCACTACGTACACGAATGCCCCGTTCTGAAACATAACATAGCGACAGGTAAAACTAAGGAAAGACCGCATCCGCCTAGACAGGACCATAACCAGCATCAGTCTTCACAGAATACACAGAGTACACAGCCTATGCATGCTTCTTCGACTCCAGCACAGACAGTAGCGATACCACAGCCACAGCCTATTGCCGCGTCTCAGCAAGTCTCACAACAGATGTATCAGTATGCTCAGTCCGCTTATCCCGAATATTCCCGATATACATGAAACAGCCTAGAGAGGGAAGGTGGCTTGCCTCTTATTGAGATTCCTGTAGATCAAGAAGGTCCTTATGTACACAGTCAAGTATTAGGAAAAGACAGAAAGTTTTTAATTGACACAGGGGCAAGTCGCACTACAATCAGCCATGATGAAGTTCCAGGGGCACCCCTCTCAGGCTCACAAAATGTTTCCCTTGGTTTTTCAGGACAGCCTATTGTAAATGAGGTATCAGAACCAGTTCCCCTGGCTGTGGGTCCATTATCACGTGTTACAGACCTGTTACTGACGAAATCATGTCCGGAAAATCTGTTAGGAATTAAAACATTGAAGGTTCTAGGAGCTATAATATGCTGTTCCCCGGAGGGAGTTAGACTCTTTCTGCGGGATTTCAAGGGTCATTATGTTTTGCGAGAATTCGATGTCAGATTGAAAAATGTACCAGATTTCTTATGGGCAAAAGGCCCAACTGATGTAGGTTGTATGCACATTACACCATACCGCGTTACACTCAAGGCAGGTGTTGTATTACCCAGAATCAGACAATACAAGTTACCACCCGATGCTGTAGTGGCTTTACTGAAAATCATTGAAGAGCTCATTGCCCAAGGAGTGGTCGTCGAGACCGACTCCAATATCTGTAATTCACCCATCATTCCGATTCTTAAACGTACAGATCCCAATGCACCGCCAGTATATCGGCTGGTGATTGATCTTCGAGAATTAAATAAATGCATTATTCCACAGTATCCTGTGGTCCCCGATATCTCATCCCTATTGACTGCCATTGATTCAGAAGCAACGTTCTTTACTGTAATTGATCTCAAGAACGCCTTCTTCAGCGTGCCTATTGATCCAGAGAGCCAATATCTCTTCGGATTCAGTTTAAATGGACGCAGCTTCAAATTTTCGCGCGCACCTCAAGGATTCACAGAAAGCCCCAGCATCTATAGTCAAGCACTGAAAAGACAACTAGATTGTATTCAAATGCCAGTTAACACCGCTTTACTGCAATACGTCGATGATCTGCTGATCACCGCACGAAGTGAGCCCGAATGTGAAAAAGCATCACTGACAGTTTTACATTATCTGGCCGACAAGGGACACAAGGTGTCCCCTTCGAAGCTACAATTCTGTGTTCAGCAAGTTGTGTACTTGGGTCACTTGCTGTCCAAAGTGGGGAGACAGCTCACTCCCGATCGCATTCAGTTAATTGCAAATATGCCGCAACCCCAGACACAAAAGGAAGTGCGGGCCTTCATAGGCCTCACCTCGTACTGCAGACAATGGATTCCCCAGTATGCATTTCTAGCCAAGCCACTCATCCAGTTAACAACACAGGAGGCAGCGACTTCGACTGTCCTCCCTTGGACTCAGGAACACACACAAGCTTTTGAAGACTTAAAGAAAGCATTATGCCAAGCACCAGTTTTAGCAACACCATGTTACAGCAAACCGTTTACACTTTTTGTTACAGAACGTGATGGTACAGCGTTGTCTGTCCTCACTCAAGATCAAGCAGGTTCACATAAGCCTTGCGCTTATTTTTCTAGTACATTGGATTCAGTAGCCCAAGCACTCCCTGCGTGCTTAAAGTCAGTGGCAGCAACAGCGTTAGCAATAAGACAAAGTGATTCAATTGTTTTAGGTCACCAGTTAACAGTTCAAGTACCACATTCTGTAGAGGTTTTGTTAAACAGAACCCAGACTCAACACTTGACTATAGCACGACTGACAGGTTATGAATTGACACTATTCCAGCCACACATAGAAATCAGATGCTGTGGCATCCTGAACCCAGCAACACTGTTACCCACAAGTATGACAGATTCAGCCCCGCATGATTGTATAGAAATCATTAATGCAGTAACAAAGCCTAGACGAGATTTAACAGATGTTCCATTGACAAATCCAGACCTGACACTTTATGTGGATGGTTCATGCATGAGAACAAGTACAGGAGAATTAGTGGCCGCATATGCCGTGACCACTGAAACTGAAATTAAAGAAACACATCGTATTGACACACTGTCTGCTCAAGCAGCAGAGCTCATCGCTCTGACCCGAGCTTGTATTCTAGCCAAAAACAGAAATGTTAACATATACACTGATTCCCGTTATGCCTTCGGAGTTGTACACGACTTCGGAGTCCTCTGGCAAGAACGAGGTTTCCTGACCTCTCATGGGGCCAAGATTCAACACGGTCCCCTCATTCAAGCACTGTTAGAAGCAATACATTTGCCTTCAGGCATATCAGTCATGAAGTGTAAAGCACATACTAAAGTTACAGATTCTGTGTCCCAGGGTAACGACCTGGCAGACCAGACAGCAAAACATACAGCACTGACTCACACCCAGATTACTGATGTGACAAAGACAATAGTACCGACAAAATGTATGCCAGTTAGAGATCCCGCCCTAGACGTAATTGATATCCAGACACATGCTACTCCAGATGAAATAAAGAAATGGACTGAACTAGGAGGGATTCAGACAGATCAAGGTTGGGTGACGAAGGGAAAATCTATATGGTTTCTCCCCGACTCAATGGTTCAAGTCATGATAAACACAGCACATAGCCCGGCACATCTAGGAGAGAAAGCGATGTTAGACAGTTTGCAAAATCTCTGGTACAACAAACACTTACGAGCAGCAGCAAAACAGAAAGTGCGTACTTGCATGATCTGTTGTCAGTTCAATCCAGGTAAAAGCGTCCCTGTAGAGCAAGGTGGATTTCATCCTCCCGATCACCCTTTTGAAGTCCTCCAGATGGATTATATCCAGATGGACCGTTGTCGAGGTTTTAAATATGTTCTCGTAGTTGTCTGTGCTCTGTCCCGCTGGACCGAAGCATACCCAGTATCAGATTACACTGCTCCGACCACTGCCAAGCAGCTGGTTCGTGAATTCTTCCCACGATACGGCTTGCCTCGTGTCGTATACTCAGATAACGGTCAGCCATTCTCATCTACATTAATGAAAGAAGTTTCTCTACTGCTAGGATATCAGTGGAGGTTCCATTGTGTCCGACATCCCGAAGCAGCAGGCCTTGTAGAAAGGCATAATCAGACACTAAAATTACGTCTTGCAAAGATCTGTCAGGAAAAGGGGGTCGACTGGATAGTCGCCCTGCCCGTGGCACTATTCTACATGAGAATGGTCGCCCATTCAAGATCAGGGCTATCCCCGTACGAAGTGGTCTTTGGCAGACCACCGAATATGTGGGGGACGCCCATTCCGAAGAAAATCACTGATGTTGATTGCAATATGTTGACAGATTACCTTGCCTCCTTGATGTCTGCACTCCAATCATGTCGTTCACAGGTTGCCGCAGCCTTCCCTGACAACACTGATGTAAAGCCGCACGAGGTCCGTCCTGGGGACCTGGTACTCGTCCGGAATTTCGACCGGAAAAGCCCGTTGAAGCCCCGCTGGAAAGCACCGAAGATCGTCCTCCTTACCACCAGGACCGCCGTGAAGATAGAGGGGAGAAAGGGGTGGGTCCACACGAGTCATATCAAACTTTGCAATGAACTAAAAAACGGACTAAAACAGGACTCTGACTCGTCCACCCCCACCAAAGACTGTGTTGAGGGAAAAGACTTTGCAGTATCTGAACGAGAAAAGACTCCCCAAGAACAATATCGTATGAAACTCCGATCTAGCAAGTCAGACAGTTTAATTGTTTAAGTCCTCCCCTAGGTGAATCGGTTAAATAGTTTCTGACATGTATCCCCTAGATCGAGATAGAGAGAGAGAGAGACAAGTCAAAAGAAATACTTACTGCGAATCACTGCGTAGTCACTGTATAGTGACGTTGTTAATAATGTTCTTCTTAAGTGTTCTAATTATTATTGCAAGTATTCTGCTACCTATCTATTGGCCTATTTTCAGGCGTGAACAATCTGCTTACAATGTCTCTGCTGAACACACTTTTAGTGAACTTCCTGCACACGAACTCTCTTACAGACTTGCGCTGCGCAACAATACATTCATTAGTATGTTACACCACTCCCATCAGACAAATAATGCTACAGACTGCTGGATATGTGGCCGACTCCCTCCCTACCAGAATTACAGGGGAGCTCTGCCCCTCTTTCCGTACCCGTTCACTCACAATGGCTCCTGTGGTGCATGGTTTAAAATAATTAATTCCTTAGATCCTGATATTGCTGTTTTCGATGGGGGCTGGGTTTGGGGAAACTTGAACTTAGTCCTGCTCAACGTCTGTTACCCTGATAAGGAGGGACTCCCTACTCGAATAGGAACTGATCTAGAAAATGAAGTATATGGATTAGGTAATTACACAATTAGCCTTATGATCCTTACTGTTGAATCCGAGGCTGCTCCAGTTCTGCCCCATATGTTAGTATTACCAGTCACAGGTGAATTATGTGTTAGCAAGAAAGGTTCAGTACACGTAGGTCATAGTAAATGCACTACTGTGGTCGAATTCAGTGATCATGGTAAATCGTCTTTCAAAGCTATCAGCCACTCCTATTTTGTTTGTGGTCATACCGCATACATACGTTTGCCTCCAGATTGGGATGGTACCTGTTATATTGCATTCCTTCTGCCACCTGTTTTTCTAGCTCCCCCAGATTACCATAGAAATACGAATCTAGTACAGAATAGACCCAAAAGAGATATTCCACTTGTCGACTACACAGAAACGGCATGGGAACAGTACACTGATTTCAATAAAGGATTCTTTTTCTTTCTAGGACCTGTCCAAAACAGTAAATTAATACGTAGATTAACTAGAACACTTGAAGCTGTAGTACATGAAACTGCTTCCGCCTTAGGTAACTTAACAGAGGAGCAATCTGCTATACGGGTTGTTGTCCTTCAAAATCGTCTTGTTATTGACGTCATCTTGGCAGATAGAGGTGGAGCCTGTAAGGTCATCGGGTCAAGTTGCTGCGTTTTCATCCCACAAAATGCACCATCTGTCTATCAAGTATTACCCGTCTGCATAAAATCGCAAATCAGATACATCAGAATCCAGGCACCTGGACTTGGTCAGGTTGGTTCTGGACAACGTTAACAGCTTGGGGATGGAAGATCTTATCATTCCTAGGCATTGGCCTTGTTATAGTATTCAGCTGCTGCCTGTGCCTACAGTGTGGGCCAGCGATATGTGGACTGTGTGCCACCTCGTGCATTGAACATTCCAGTTGTCTCTCAAATAGTCAAAGAAGGAAAGATGAACATATAATGTTACAAGAACAGACTGATCGATTCATGAGGATCGATATATCATGAAGGGTCCGTAGGGAACAAGGAGGGAATGAGGTAATATAAATTTTTGGTCAAGTTATGTTCCCTAGCGCGTACCCCACCGACTCCATGTACGAGTTAAAGTGCATGTAACTTCCCTCCTGTGTCAGCTATGAAGACGCAAATACATTTGCGTCCAACGTTAACATGTCCTCTTTCAGACCCACCATGAATGGGTTGAATGGTCCGTTCCTAAGTATGCTATGCCAACGTCTTTTTGTAGTGTACTCCTATGTTTTTCAGCTCTGGCTGAAGTAGGCCCTGAATCTCTGCCACCGAACCTCTTTTCTGGCTTCTGACTGCAAGGGCCTCTGCCCAGGCTGCCCCCGTACCCGTGAACTCCGACTTACTTCTAGCGCGGCCCCTCGCGCTCGGCTCAGCCTGCTGCCTGCCAAGATTGACTATAACCTTCGAGTTATCTGTTTCCCTCCCCGAAAATACATTCCTGCCTGCTAGCTTCAGTAAACATCCTTCCTCAGCTACAGGGGCCAAAGGGCCGACCTGTCTCTGTGCAAGTAATTCATAGCTTCTGTTGCCATGCTTCCATGGAAGGCCCCATGCCCCCACGCTTCTCATACAGACACTCAGGCGCTTATACACGCACTCACAGCAAGTATAGAATAGCTTCTGCTCTAGAGACCTTTCTGCCCAGATAGCTTAGTTCCTAAACATCAGATATCAGATATGATAGAAGCACAAGTTGATTTGACATGCCAGACTTCTGTCTCTTTCCGTCAGTGTAAATGTCAAGTCCCCTGCACCCCTCCAATTACACGTCATGCAGCTGCGCGCGCATCCAAGTTTCCGATTTCTGCTGACATTGCAACATTTTCTGTTAGTGCCACCCCTTTGTGACACCTATCAGTGACGTTTCTAGAACACACCTCTAGTTCACGCCTCTTGATTACGCACATGTACCACGTGTATATTGTTATCTTGTCTTCTCTCAGCTGTTACGCCTTCTATACTGTTTTCAATGGTGTACAATAAGTATATAAGCTATGTACTGTTAATAAAATGTTAGCGCGCTCTATCCCTTCTGACACCCTGTGTGGTGGTCAGAACACGATATCTTGGCCATGACCATTCCTTTTTAAGGAATAAAACCCCTTAGAACTCTAAACACCACGGACTCTGTTTTCTTTCATTTCCGATTGAGTTATTATTGATTAAGTACTTACCTGCATAGAAATTAAGAGTAAATTATTTATTTACATCAGTATTGAGACAATTAACAGTGCTCTCAAGTGTAGGAAACAAGAGGGAAATTAGGGCAGTGGTAGTGAGAGACAGGGTAAAGGTGTTTGTGACACAGAAACAATACACAATATCTACAGATTTACTTTTCCAGCCTATAAAAGGTGAGTTAGTTCCCATATATACATTGCTCATAGGTACATTTTCAATTAATTAATTTTATTCTATAAGCAAACGATTTACGTTTCGACCCCAGCAGAATGAAGGGTGAGTAGTGTTCTCACAACGGGGTCTTCATCAGGACAGATGAGCATTTGTGTAAGGAAGAACGGGCAACGTACGATCCTCAATGGGCTCTCAAGGGGCTCCTGGTGTTTTCTGTTGTTAATCTAGCAGAGCAGGGGGAAGCAATCTCACGATGCAGGCAATGGAAAAATCCAAAACATAGTCTCCTAGACGTGGCTGGGTTGCTTGGTCGCTCGGTCCTTCTCTAAACATTCCTATTCCTATGTTTCTCAGCAATCCCTCACTCTTTCATCTGCCTGCCTGTCTCTCTCGCTCCTCTGTCCCGTTCTCTCCCAACTATCTATTTCTCACTCTCTTTCCCTTTTTCTAATCTCTCTCACTCACGTCTCACTTGCTCTTTATAATGTATCTCTCTCTCTCTCTCTCTCTTTCAGTCTTTCTCCTGTCTTTTTGCATCTCTCTCACTCTATCAATCTGTCTCTCTCTGTCTCTCTAAATGCCCCTCTCCTTCTCTGCAACCCAGTCTCTCTGTCTTTCCATATGTCTGCCTCTCCTCCTCCCAAGACCTGGGGAAGGCAAAAGCCTCAATGACACAATGGACAAATCCACAGCCCTGCAGCACTGTCAACATCAGTGCCAGCCTCCATAGTCAAAACATGTGGTGGGGCTCAGAGCACCAACAAGATGGCAGAGCTGGGAACAGGTTTACAGTGCTAGAAAAGTATTTATCCCAGTGCTGTGAGTACGACCGACATGCAGGCAAGCCATATTATGGGACCATGTACCCTCTCAGTGCTCGTAGCTTCTTTCATACTTCTCGGACGCTTGGCCAGCATCGTCCCTACCTCGCTCCCTCATAAGTAGGTGCTGCTCATAAAACATACACTTGAGATTGCCTTACAGAAACCGAGATGTGATGAGAAGGAGTGCAAGCGCAAACTAGTTGTTGGAATTATACTAGCCCAGACACTTTATAGTTGCACATTACAGATATCTTCCTGAGTAGCACATGGAGATATGGTGATTTGAGCATAGTCACTCATAACAAGGCTGATAACCATCCAGTTCTAACGTTTTAGGCTCTTTCCGTCCATGAGGACTGCCAATATGAAACTCCAATAAACCCAACTCTTCTCACTATAGCAACCACTAGTGATGACTGGCAACATGAGGTCTGCACTTCATTCTTCAGCATCGATAGCCTGTGGTGACTGCCAATCGTAAGCTCCAGCAACAACAGTCAGCATGCCCGACTAGATCTTCCTGCTACACTAAAGACACCAGGTTTGCTTTTTGTGCTATAGCGACAACCAAGACGCTGTCCCTGATTCTCACGTTCTCCTCGATCACTAACTGAACTTTTGGTGCTGGACTTTGAGAAAGAACTTTTCCTGTAGGACTAACTTGGTCCCTGTACCCAGGCTGTGCTCCAGCACAGTCAGCTGAACTTGTGACTTTCCCCTAGTTCAGCACGACCAAATGACTGCGAGTGGCACTTGCTGCTTTTAGGCGTTAAACTTTTATTGTGTAGGTTTCATTTTATTTACTACAATTTACTCTATTTTTTTCTAATATGATTTGGGACTTTTCTCGTGTTGTGTTTTCACTGTTTTACTCTCTGAGTACAGATTAAATACTTTACTTACTAACTTAATACATTATTCGATTTAGAAAAATAAATCAAACAAGTGACATCAAGGAAAGATGATCAGTTATTGCATTTGCAATTTAAAACAAATGGAAATATAAAACGAGAAGTCAATGTATACCTGCACCTCTAAAACTATGTAATTGAAAACATCCCCTATCATGCCTCAGTATAAACCCCATGAGAAACTTTGATACATTATAACTTCATATGATGATAAAAGTTGTAAATATAAACAAGCATTGGAAATGCAATAGGTCTCGCGTTAGGAAAGTTTGAGCTATTGGTCTTATAAATGACATTTTTTTTATTTATGTGTTGTTTTTTAAAATAGCTAAATTAATAGCTTTGTCATTTACAATGCCAATAGTCATAACGTTCGCAAATGTGACACCTATAGCATTTGTAATGCAGCATGTTTTGCCCACACTCACAGTAGTGTTAAAGATGTGCTGAATAATACTTTCACGAACGTGTGACTCTGTCTTAGAAGGCTGTGAATGTGCTTGTGGCTGAGAATTGCAGGGAAGTAGGACCAACAATAAACAACTAGTAAATGACAATGCCTTTTATTTATGTTATAAAACGAAAAATAAAATAAAAGGCATGGGTATTTACAATATCAATAGCTCAGACTCTCATAAATGCAAGACCTATTGCATTGCAAATGCTTGTTTGCTAGAACCTCTTTGTTGTCTGTTGTGAGGAGCTGAGTCTTCGTTTATTTTCTTTTGAGGTCAGATAGCTCAGTGGGTTAGCTGCATGTTGTTGAGATCTGTCCTCATAGTGTGCGCTGCAAATTCACCCCCATGCTCCACTCAGTTTGGGTTTCTTCCGGGTTAGTACAAACCGTACAAACAGCTATGAAATGTAAATATTAGAAAGAAGCTACGAGAAAGGATTAGTAAAATCTTGGAAATTATTCCATTGAAGGAAACATTCATTAAAATAACCTGGGCAGTGCAGTCTTATGTTGTTTGACTTTCAGTAAGACGGTCTGCTTTGCATTTTCTTGAGGACGTTGTTTTTGTTCAAAGCGAAAATCTACCAACTTGCTTAAAAACCGAGCTCATGTCCGCCGCCGACCCGAAGGTAATCAGTCAATTAATGAGGTCATCGAAGATGCTGTTTAGACTCACTCTCTCAGGCTGATGCAGAGAGTGACAAAATTAGTTCCATTGGTTTAGGTAGTTGGTGAAGGTGACATATGTTGCTTAAAGCGCAACCAAACAGTAAGCGCTAAGTAAAGAAAAGCATTGGCAAAGCCAAGCATTCCTGCCTCCTGTCCCCCCAGAGCAAGCCTATCAAATTTGGCAGTTCTTTTTGCTAATCTTGTGCCGCATCAGCAATGTGTAAAAAAAATATTAATAATCACTGACACACCCAGTAGATTTTGCTTAGGCGAAACCTATTGGCTTTGTCAGTGCTTGTTATAGAGAAGCCTTCTGCACAGCTGCACTGTCAGTCGGGATACGCCGGCCAGAGCCACATTCCATGTTGGTGCAGCATCGCGCATGCGCTTTGATCTCACCCCCTCTTCTTCAAATATGTTATTTATCTGTGGGAGCAGTGCAATCTTCTTTAAATGTACTGAAGCTTGGCGTTTAGTTAGGCGCCGTCGTGTCTAATCCGCCTGGCAGCGGCGCTCCAGGGCACTTGCACCTACGGTGTTTCAGCCTTTGAACAAACACACCTTGTCTCGATCACCTAATATTGTTGTCAATACTAGTAGCATTATTGCAGTGATCAAACTATGGGAACTGTGATGCAGCACAATGGGGGCGGGGCGAGTGAGTGTGAAAAACAAAGAGGAGAGTGGGTGGCAGGGAGTGGGCGCCAAGATGCCGCCTCATGTTTCACTTGCCTGAGGCACTAACAGCACTTCACAGAAACAACGGGTGGGGAGTAGAGCAGGGAATTTTCAACTGGTAAAGAATGAGGAGGGGATGGCGGGGCTAAAGGCAACACGGGAAATGGGTGAATTGAAAGCTTGGCACTTGGAGGAGTTTTGAGTTAGAATTGCAATAACCATTGAGCATAACTAGGGGAACAAGTAAAAAAAAATAAAGTTAAAATAAAACGCGAGACACGGCCTGGCAACCGTGAAAGTGAAAGTACGGCCGGCCGGCCGGCCGTGAATAATTAGGGGAGGAGGGAGGAGCTGGGGAACAGATGGCTGGCTTTGATGTGCACACGCGATATGTCAATGCGCTTGCACATTGAGCTTGCTTTTCACGTGCACTGGATGAAATCGCCAGTTTGGTTAACCTCTGGATATGCCCCTATATTCTCGCAAGCTCAATGCGCAAGGTCATTGACAGGCGAGACCTAAAAAGCAGGCCTAGCCTGATAGAAATCCAATGATAAAAACAAAGGTTTTTAAAACTTGTGCTGGAGAGATTCATAAAAGAGACATATCGAAACAATGTGCAAAGTGTTAACATTGGAAATAAGGTCACAAGTGCGTAAGGGTGGCTCAGAATACTTGAACCAAGTTATTACAGAATACATCAACTGATGAAACAGTCCCAGTCTGCGAAAAGTCACAAGACGACATGTTTGAATAGACATTTCAAAGAGAAGGTATGGCTCTATACCGGGACTGCTTTAACCATAGCAAATTTCCAGAATAAAGATATATTTAGAGCTATGGCTCCCCTCCCCTCTGCCAAAGTTTGTAAAAAAGGCTCTTTTAACCAAGCAACGTCTTGTTTTGTGATACCTTGAGGATTAAAGTATAGGTCTGGTTTGCCCAAGGCTCTGAGATCCACTTTAATGTACAGGGAATGTTAGACATATTGTCCAGCTTCATGCAGTCTGAGATACTAATCTATTCAGCCTTAGAGCATCCTTTAACCAGACAACACGCCATACCAAAAGGGGTCGCAACCGAAAAAAGTCTACAATGTAAGCAATACCTAACTCTTCATGTACGATTTCAGATGGGGTATATTGTCCAACCCCCAAAGACCCCTAATATATTTATTCACTGCCACCCAAGAGTGACAAGGTTTGCATAACCCCAAATCTCACTACTAAATGTAGAAATAGGGATGCGTTTAGTTTACACTTTGCCTGTAAGTTAAGACTGACTGCTTTCATGCCAAGCTACCAGAGGGGTAAGCACATGGCTAATTTAATGACTTTAATGGTTCATCCTGACAAGGGTTGTAGTTGTTCTTTGAGTAGAGTTTTTGGCCCCTCCACAATCAATAACCCAGTTCCTTACACCTTAGTACTGGTGTACAATTGACAAAACATTACAGCAAGACAGTATTAGCCCACCTTGTAAGTCCAACCTGGGGGCCCATTAGGACAGCGGGCGGAAAACCACCCCGACCGCCATGGAGGCGGAAAACAACCGCCCGTCGGGACCGCGGATAAACCGGTGGTCAAATTAGGATCTCCCGACAAAACAAAATGACTGCGGCGGTAGCGGGCTAACAAAAACCGCACAACGCGGGCGGTGACGTCCTAAAACCGACCGCGGCGGACGGAAAAGCAGCGGAAAAGTCACAACTCGCTGCAAACAAAGCGGAGACACCGCATGGGGAATTAGTATATCCCCGATAGTCCTGCGGTACGATCCGCTGTTCCCGCCCGCAGCGGTCGCAAACAGGAGTGAATGGGAGAGACAGAGGAAGAGCTGCAGCATAGCTACCGCAGCGGATCAAACATGAAAAAAATGGCGGGCGATGCCAAAACACCACAAAGATGCCAAAACAGGCTCAAAGTAAATCAGCCATGGCCAACAAATACACAAAACACATAACAATTAAAATACAGATCTCTAAAAAAGAAAACAAATCCATGGACTACACCCACAACACACCTGACATCAATATACCATTTGGACACACCCACACAGCTGAGCATAAAACCAGCTCCTTCACTGACCACAATCCTTAGCAACACTCCAGAAGAGAAGGCCATACACCACATCTGACATGAGAGGCAAAAGAACACAGCACACACACCACCACCGCTACTACCACCACAACCACCATTACACCAGCACCAACAATCTCCCACCACACAACACACCTCACACCTCCATACCACAGCCACCACACACACCCCTGCACCCACAAACTCTTCATACACCACGCACCATGGCAGCACAGAAAATGCCCAAATTCACAGAGAGTGAGTTGACAGTCATGGTCAATGAGATAGTGAGAGTGGAACCACAACTGTTTGTTAGCCTGGTCCAACAGACACCATTAGCCACAAGGACACAAATGTGGGAAAGGATAGCCCAAAAGGTCAATGCAGTAGGGACCACCCCGCGATCCAAGAAGGAGATCATGAAGTGTTGGCATGACCTCAAGAGGGTTGTCAAGGAAAGGAGGAGTAAGAACTGGGTGCTGGCTAACCAGACTGGCAGAAAACATTCACATCATGGGAGGAGGAGGTGCTTGCCATCCTGCATCCTGAGAATCTCACAGGAGTATCCGGGAGAATGGAGGCTGGTAAGTACAAACTAATGTCAACTAACACACTGATAAGTACTACCTTGCACGACCCAAACACCATTGCATTGTCCACCCTTACCGAACAGGTAGCTAGCCATCTTGCATGAGAGTTCTGTTTGGGGGTGGGAGGCTGTACCATTATTCCCACCATGCCCCCTGCCCCACAGCCTACCAAGATGGATCCCTCCCTCACCCAGTAGCATGTGGCAGCCATTGCAGTACACCAAACTAACAGGTAGGTATCCATTTTGCCTGGGAGGTCTGTTTGTGGGAGGGAAGCCTGTACTACTATTCCCACCATGCCCCCTGTCCCACAGCCTACCAAGTTGGAGCCCTCCCCCACCCAGGAGCATGTGTCAGCACTGTTCACCCTCACCTGACAGGTAGCTAGCCATCTTGTTTGGGAGGCCTGTTTGGGGGAGGGAGGCCTGCACTACTACTCCCACCATGCCCCTGTCCCACACACTAGCAGCATGTAGGCCTCCCACACCCAGAAGCGTGTGGCAGCCATTGCATCACACCAAACTAACAGGTAGGTATCCATCTTGCCTGGAAGTACTGTTTGGGGGAGGGAGGACTGTACTACTACTCCCACCATGCCCCCTGTCCCACAGCCTACCAAGATGGAGCCCTCCCCCACCCAGGAGCATGTGTCAGCCATTGGACTGTTCACCCTCACCTAACAGGTAGGTATCCATCTTGCCTGGGAGTACTGTTTGGGGGAGGGAGGCCTGTACTACTACTCCCACCAGGCCCCCTGTCCCACAGCCTACCAATTTGGAGCCCTCCCCCACCGAGAAGCATGTGGCAGCCATTGCAGTACACCAAACTAACAGGTAGGTATCCATCTTGCCTGGGAGGTCTGTTTGTGGGCAGGAGGCCTGTACTACTACTCCTACCATGCCTCCTGTCCCACAGCCTACCAAGATGGAGCCCTCCCCCACCCAGGAGCATGTGTGAGCCATTGCACTGTTCACCCTCACCTGACAGGTAGCTAGCCATCTTGTTTGGGAGTATTGTTTGGGGGAAGGAGGCCTGCACTACTACTCCCACCATGCCCCCTGTCCCACATACCAGCAGCATGGAGGCCTCCCCCACCCAGAAGCATGTGGCAGCTAGTGCAGTACACCAAACTAACAGGTAGGTATCCATCTTGCCTGGGAGTTTTGTATGGGGGAGGGAGGCCTATACTACTACTCCCACCAGGCCCCCTGTCCTATACACCAGCAGCATGGAGGCCTCCCCCACCCATAAGCATGTGCCGGCCATTGTACTGTTCACACTCACCTTTCAGGTAGGTATCCATCTTGCCTGGGAGTACTGTTTGGGGGAGGGAGGCCTGTACTACTACTCCCACCATGCCCCCGTCACACAGCCTACCAAGATGGAGCTCCCCACCTAGCAGCATGTGTCAGCCATTGCACTGCTCACCCTCACCTGACAGGTAGCTAGCCATCTTGTTTGGGAGTACTGTTTGGGGGAGGGAGGCCTGCACTAATACTCCCACCATGCCCCCTGTCCCACACACCAGCAGCATGGAGGCCTCCCCCACCCAGAAACATGTGGCAGCCATTGCAGTACACCAAACTAACAGGTAGGTATCCATCTTGCCTGGGAGTACTGTTTGGGGGAGGGAGGTCTGTACTACTACTCCCACCCATAAGCCTCATACTAATAGAAATACAAATAGGACAATGTAACCATCCTTGCCATAACCTTGATGGAATGTCCATCAAAGCAATGGCAAACCATTAAAAATCCATGAAGGTGCAGAGATGGAATTTCCAGTAAAATTATCGACTTGCACAAATATTGTGTCAAAAATATCGTGGGTCTGGAATATCGACAGACAAATTCTCGTGGTCAAGAATATAGATTTTAGGTAAGTAATATTGATTTAAAAAAATATCAAAGTGTTTAATATCGTTTGCAAAAATATAGTTGTTAAAAATATAAGCTTTTTTAATTAATGTTATGTATTTTAGTATAAATTGTATATGTGTGTGATGGTTGTTGTTTTGTATAAGAATTATTTGTATTTTTTTATATGCATTAACATTTTAGTAGTTACTAATTGTTTTCAGTTGAATATTGTGTTTTTCATTTCCTTAGTGGGTTGTGGGTTTATAGGGCAATAGGGTGGGAGGTCATTTAATTATATAACATTTATTGAATATTTTTAGTAGTTATACGGTTTTTTATTAAAAATTTGCGTTTTTAGTTCCGTAGCACGTTGTGGGGTTATAGGAGAATAGGGTGGGAAATAATTTAATTATATAAAATGTATTGATTATTTTGAACCATTATTATTTATTTTTATTTGAAAGTTGTATTTTTAGTTCCGTAGCAGGTTGTGGTTTTATAGGGGAATAGTGTGGGAAGTAATTGATTTATATTACATTTATTGAATAATTTCTATGTATTATTATTTGTTTAATTGAGATGTTCTAGTGGTAAATGTGCTAATTAATGTATTAATTATTTAAAAATTAGTTGTTAATTTAAAATAATTAATTAGTAATTATTGCTAGTAATTGTGTAATACATTTTAGGTGTGTGTTGTTATGGCGGAAAAACATCTCACCATCTTTAAACACCATTTCAGCACCTTATCCTACCTACTCTCGATACCATCCTCTGACCCATCATCCTCCCAATCTCAACCTGACCCTAAGTATGGCCGAATTTTGCAAATTCACGGTACGTGAATTTGCGACAAACCGTACTCGCGGTTCGCAAAATTCGTGAACTTTTGCGAACTTGCGGATTTTTTTATTTTTTCGTGTTCGCTGGATTTTTTTCAGTGCGGCTACCATGAACTTACCCATGCCGTCTTCTATGGGCCCGGCCATCTTGTTCGTGCTGCGTGTTTCCGGTCGCTAGTTGCATGCTCGCGTTGCGTATTTCTGGTTCCGGTCGATAGTTGCATGCTCGCGTTGTGCATTTCCTACTTGCAGGGCACGATTGCGTGTTTGTGTCCATTTTTGCATGCTCGCGCGGGAAATATCACGCGAACTTACCCACGTGGTTGCAATGGGCGTGGCCATTTTATTTTTCATTCATTGCTATGGTTCTGGGCATGCTTTTTCAATCCATCTTTAATCTTTGCAATCTTTTGTTTTTTTGATCTTTTTTACTCATTATCTATCTCTCTATTTTTCTTCATCTATATTTTGTGTTTTTTTCAACTTTTTGTTACCTTAATAACTACTTTTTTGTTAAGCGCTCTCTTTTCTTTTTTTTACTTTTTTTCCGCCTATTCTTTCCTATTTTTCTTTTCTGTGACCCAGGACCATGGCAAAGGAAGCCGGCAAGTCGAAGGGGAAGACTCCCGCACCCTGTAGCCGAGTCCCTTGCGGGAGGTTAAGGGGGAAGCAGTAAGTCCTAGGGAGATCTTTAGCGTGGTGGAGGTGGCCGCCCTGGTCTTCTTTGTACAGCGCCACCTCCCCAAGACTGTCGCGGCAGGCGGCAGGCCCGGTACTGGGTATGGCCTCCGGGAGCGTCGCCAGCTATGGGGGAAGGTGTGCCGGGCCATGTATCAGGCGTCTGGGGTCCAGCGTACCTACAACCAGGTGAGGCACCGGTGGTTCGACATCCTGGACAGGGAACAACACCTGCTCGACCTGCTTTACGTCGAGATCCCTGGGCTTTATGAGTACTAGTAGCTATTGAATAACTACTTTGTTTTCTTCTGCTCTGTGTTATATTGCAAATGTAAGTTTTTTCCGAAAAGCAAGAATGCTGCTGATTACATTGCAGGTTAATTATGTTTCATAAGCTTCTGTGATTGCAGGTGCTCGCCTGCTCAGTCAGTGGTGGTGCTACTATGCTTACTTGTTTTCAATTTTGTGCTCATTTGGCTTGAGTGATTATGTATGAGTGTACTTGACAGAACTGCGTAACGCTAGAGAGACTAGAGACTCAAGTCCAGTCCTTCCTTTGTTCTCCTGCCACTAAGAAGAGATAGTGGTGGTGGATTGATAGGTTGAGTATATTATGACTTGTTATTTAGTAGGAAATTTTTTAGTGGTCTGCAATTATGAGGGACTGTGTCTGTCACTTTGCGTGCTGCTGAGTGCTGCCAGTCCTAGTAGAACATTTTTGTAGTTGGTTTAGTGAGTTACACAACTTTCCAAGTAGACGGTCCGCGAATCCTGCAATACTAATATCCTAGTAGACCACATCAGATAGGTCAATAAATTTAGTGCAATTGTTGTTTATTTCCCTGAAATTATTTTTTATTGTTTTTTTTTTTTTTAAATGTTTGATTTCGTTGACAGCAATCATCCATGTTTGTGTGTTTCTTTCATGTACATCAGCTCCTTCCAGGGGCAAGAGGACAGAGGTGGCAGTGGCGGCGCCGGCGGAGCAGGAAGGCCAGGATCAGTCCGCCGAGAGCTCTTCTGCTGGCCCCAGTATGTTTTCTTGATAATATTAATAATTATACTTCCCAAACTTTTACAGCACCTATTTAATCCAAACGTTCATCATAATTCTATTTTTTCCTAAATCATCTTTGATCTTGTAGACTGTTTCTAAATTCTTATCCTGCCTCTACTATGACTCTCTGTGCTACTACTATTTTATTAGTCTGCCTGTGTAGCTAGCTAAGCTTGCACTGTTGGCAAAAGGTGTTAAACAAAACTCCTATTCAGCAATAGCTCTAGGCACTGAGTGCAGTCCTCTGGGTTGTCCATAATGTCTATTGAAGTCTTCTTAATGTTTATGCTTTGACAATTCCCAACAATAAAATGTCAATGGCCACCAATAATAAGATACTAGTTTACTTTATGATTGGATAGGAGGACATACTACTACTGTCACAGGGACTATTCTACACATACAGAACTATGGACAAGAAATAGGGCATTGGTGATAATAGGCGCAGTTAGACTTTCCATACACCTCAGTCATAACAGAAGTTGAACCCCCAACCTCCTTACTGACTAGCTAGTGTGTCAGAGTCATTATTTAGCTCCCGAATGCAGCGACGATCCCCAATGATTTTACAACCCAGAACATAAGACTACGGAGTCAGAGTCCCAACCTCTTAGAGTCACGGAATCATGCTTGCAAATTGCAAACCCTTTCGCTCACTCACTCATGACCAAAAACCACAGAGTCAATGTAAGTTTTAAAGCTTTATTAAAAGTAAAACAACTAGCTCTGTGTGTACTCTGTATATTATATTTCAATCGTGCATTATATAAAAACATTTATTAAAATCAACTTCATTCATATAAGATAAACGGTGAACTCTTTAAAAATGAACAGTGGCTGATTTTACACATTAATTGTGGGCGAGCCCTCACCTGGTTGGAACTTTAAGTCTTAGTGGTGATGATGACAACTCCGAGTAACATCTTGCTCTTGTTCGTAGAAGGGAAGCTTCTGTCTGTTATGAGAAAAATGGTGCATGTTAAAAAGCAAGCATTCATCAGTTGTGCCAAAAAGTGTAGCATGTTATGGCTAAGCATTAATAAAAAACACCCTTTCCTTCCGAAAGGGACATTTTTAGTTTAGACTAGAGAGTCACAAATAATTAAATTTGTTTATGTAGTAACATATTATTTTTTCATTCCTAGACAAATTAGGGAGTGGTGTGGTGAGGTGAGAATAGGGCTAGGCACAGTGCTGGCTGCATGGCAAATGGCGATTAAGGATGGCTATGGAATCCTGGACGGATGAAATGGCATTGTTGTGGTGGTAGCAGCATATGAAAAAAAGAGGAAATGAGACATTGAGTGGCCTGAGAGGAGCATTAGAACAGTATGATAGTATAGTACACAAGAACAGTGCCATAAATTAAATTGTAGCCTAAGCAATGCTAAAGTATTGCAATCAAAAGTTAACTAGTAGTTGCGTGGATTATGGCTAGCTTCTGCAAGAACTAGTACTGAAGGACACAGCAGTGTACGCTTTTGTCACTTGTGGGAGGAGGTTGTTGTTGATGATTCCACTTGATGGCGGACATGAAATTCTGAAATGATTTGCAAATACTCATGGGTGTGTGTCAAGCAGAATAGGAATATATCCGCGGATTCCTTGACCTGCCTTTAAATTTATTTTTTGTTGCTTTGACCTTATCCTCCCCGGCAAGCGTGTGGAATTATTAGTGTCATTTACTCACACACCTCAATGAAAACCACACAGCCAGGGGAAAGAGGGTTAGGGTTTGAAAAATAGATGGGAATGGGGTTTTTTGGAGAGAGAAAATAATAACACAGCATGGACGAACAACAAATGAAGAAAACAAATCTTTGGATACAAGCCTCATAGAAGTTCACAATAATAACATTATTTAAAAGATAAGGACAAGTGAAGTGGATACTGTAACTGTATGTTGTAGTTGTCCCGATCAAATTGGGAAGTTGCATGCATCCAGCTATTCCTCTTATTTGCGGTACTCATCCATTCCATCGGGCGCTCCGTCGATCCATCTTGGTGACCACACTGTCCACTGCCTGCCTGGCGGATGCGGAATTGCTGTGGTAAGCCTGAGTTAATGTTTTTCCAATCGCACAGGGTAAGTACCGGCCTGTAATTGTCAATGGAAAAACAGAAAGGGATATTAAAACACCACGGAGGAAAAATATATGGTACGGTGTGTAGTGCAAAAATAACACTTTCACTTTCAGAGGCGACAGTATTACATTCATGCATCATTTCTAAACTCTGAGTCTCTGTTTCCAGGATAATTATAGCACACAGCAGGCCAGGGGCAGGGCCATGCAGACGGTCAAGGCAGGCACCACTGAGTGAACCAACCTCCATGTAGCATACCTCTTTGACACAGACAGACAAAGCAGATCTAATTTTCTACAGCAAGCCACATAGCTGCAATTTTACATGAAATGCTGTCTGGACTCTGGCATAACACTACTCTGGCTCGACCACTCCATACCACGACTAGACAGACATGTAGTTCTGCTGTGGTTGTTGTTGACTTGTTTACCTGTTTGCCACTCACGAAATTGCAATAGTTCTTCCGTAAATCGACGATGATGATCCATCCATCCCAGTGAGTGACTGTAAAGATATTATGTAACTTTGGCCATCATGACTCATCATCATCATCATCATGGTGTTGGCAAACTCAATGTTGTTCATGCAGTCACAGTCTACACACAGTGAGTCCAAGGACATTTTCCATATTGAAAAATGCAACGTAGTCGCCCCTGCAGTAGAAGTAAAATTTGTATTAAAGAAGGTACACAGAGTACACTTGAGTTATATTTAGTGTGTAAAAGATTAAATAATAATAACAGAACACATAGATAGGATTCACTTCATGCAAAACAAACAAACAACAATTGCTTTCATCAGAGCCAGACAGCCAGTGTTATCCACTGCATGCCATCTCATCATTCATTACCTGTTCCACTTGTCAGCATCTTATTCTTAAGTGAAGGGCCACAGGGCAGCCTCTCGAGTCAATTTCAGAAGTAACAGGCAGCATAGTCAGTCATTCCAGTCCCACTTCGAAATGACAGTTTCTTGATTCTGCGTAATCCGGCCATCTGCCTTGAGGGAAATGGATAGGGGGAGTCTGGAGGAGGAGGATAGAGGAGCATGACTGAGTTGTAAACTTGTAAACTTCAGGAATGCAGACAGCGGCACCTTCAATATGGAAATAAGACAAAGACAATGCTGCTGATGGATTTGTTGTGATTAAAGTTTTGTTGTGCTAAAAGTTGCAAATCAAAGAAAGACACACAGAAATAAAAGTCAATAAGGACAGAAGAAAAAAAAGTAAGTATTTCAAGCCTAGTTGTCAGGGAAGTAGAGCTCGTCCTCAAACTCTGTGAATTGAACATGGAGTAGGTTGTCTAACAGAGAAGAACTTCCGTCACCTAAGTTGATGTCCTCTTCTTCCTGCGTGGATTCACGTATTTTGTAATCTGGTGGTATGAAGTACTGATTCATCTTGATCATTGTTAATGTCTCCACATTTTTGGGCGAGAGGCGGGTCTTTTTTGAAGTGACAATTGCACCAGCAGCACTGAAAACACGTTCAGAAGACATATATGCGAGTGGGCAAATCAAATAGTTTATAGCCAGCCTGGTGATCAGTGGCCATTGAGGCCTTTTCCCATACCAATACATCAATGGATTATGATCAATGAAGACCTCTGTTCGGTCATCCAGATAGGCCTGCACCATCCACTCAAGGTCCACCAGTGGTGCTCCACTTTCCGTACCATCTGTTGCCTTTGCATCAACACTGGAACAAGCAAACCCTTGATGAGTTATCCAATCCGCTTCCGACAATATTATGGCTGGGTCAAGTGCAAGTGATGATCCGGTTGCTGGTGTCTTTAACAGCTCTGAGCGAAAGTGATTGCCTTCGGGCACAGAAGTGGACCTTGACGGCGGATGGCCTGCTGCTTCGTTAGTACTTGTGGTGGTTCCTTCAATTTCCTACCGCTCTTTTTCGAACCGAGTGGCTGACAGAGCTAGCCAATGTTTGTACTTTGAAACATCTTCTTCAGAAAAAGGAATGAATGCATGGCTGGCCAGTGCCTTTTTGTACCGTGGATCCAGAATAGTGGCACAAATGTAATGTTGTTCTGAATGTATGCCTTTAAGCCTTCCATTGTCAACAAGGTGTCTTATTAAGCTCTCCGCCAACAGATATGCATCTTGTTTTTCAGCATCAACTCGGAACATTGAAGACACCGCCTTCAGTTGGTGCTCTAGCATGCACAACAAAGGGATAGCTCTGCCCAAACTACAGTCCTCCCTAATGACTTCACGGGTGAAGTCCTCAAAAGGACGAAGCATGTCTGTCAGGCTTTTAATGGGGTCCCATTCCTCCACCTCTAGCCTCATGTCTTTCATAGCAGCAGCCCATGCGTTAAAGTCTTACTCCTCGATTACCAAGTACTGATCAAACAGACGCTCAAGCATGTAGAAGGTTGAGTTCCAACGTGTTGCCACCTCCTGGATGAGTCCTCTAACTGGCACTCTACGGTTATTTTGAATGATCCTCAGCTGCTTCCAGTCCTTAAAAGAATGGCTGAAATGTGTGCAGATTCTTCGGCAGGTGGTCAGTAACTTGCTGACTGTGTTTTCTTTCTTCAGGAAATCTTGAACAATATTGTTAATGCTGTGCACCAAACACGGCACTCTGAAATAGCCACCATCATTCATGGCCTTAACTATATTACTGCCATTATCCGTGGAAACATAACCTAATAATCATGCGCCTTCTTGGCAGCAGCAATTTAAATACATTACTGTTAAACTCCTCCAAAATGTTTACTGCAGTATGAGATTTCTCCATGGCAAACATGGCTAGTGTTGCATGTTTCCGAGTAGCTTGAAAAATGGTGACACTGTCAACACCTGCAGCTATCTTATCTCTAACCCCCACAAAAGAGACCCAGTGTGCAGTGATGCACATGTAATAAACGGCTTGGCAACTGGTCCACATGTCTGTTGTCAGGTGGATAGTGTGAACATCACTCTTCTGCAAAGCTGCCCCAATCACTTCCAGCACATCTTCATGTAGTGCTGGAACCGCAACTCTGGCAAAATAGGACCTGCTAGGAACCTTCCATTTAGGGCAGACTGTTGCCACAAATTCCAGAAAACCCACCCCTTCCACAAAAGAAAAAGGTAGAAGGTCCAGCGCTAGGGTTTTAGCCAGCATTGCATTATACAGACGTGCTGTTGGGTGGTTGCGTTCAAATGGCGCCTCTGACCAAAAGATGCTTTTAATGGTGGTCTGGACCGTTTTCACATGTGATGATGATCCAGACTTCTTCAACCCAGTTAGGCTCATTGATGTACTTTTTCGCATTGGTCTCTTACTGTGCAATAGATGTTGCTAGGGGAGAGGGTGTGGGTGCTACCACTGCACTGCTGCTGCCAGGGGTACTGTGTGTACCCGAAAACATTTCTGTCTCTTCTTCACCTCCCCCCTGCACGATCAGCCCCTCGTCATCATCATCAGATGCAATATCAATGGATACATTTGGATTTGTACTTTTGGCTTCCCGGATCTTACTTAGGGGCGCCTCCCACTGGATAATGTGGTGTTTTTGAGATGACCTCTCTGGCCTCCAGTACCATAGTTGGTACCAAGTTTACCCCGACTAACTACAAATTGAACAAATAACTAGGTTTTCTGCCTTTTTGCTAATCCTAAAGAAGTCCCAAACTGGGGAGTTGAGATTTCTGGTGGTGGTGGAGGTGCTACTTTCAATGCCAGATGAAGTGGAGGATGGGCGTGGCCGAATTTGACTCTGTTGTGCACTTACAGTTACAGCACCGCTACTTGAGGTAACGAAGGTCAAGCTGGATGGAGGTCCCTGCCGGAACTTCTGAAGAGAAAATATGGCAGCTGTAGGTCATGTTGGTGTAGTAGTTACCTGTGTTGGTGGTGGTACCAGTACCACGCCACCCACATCCCGCACAGCAGCAATTAGGGATAGGGTAAAAATGCCTGTCTGCTGCATGCCCGCTGGGGCTGGAGTGAGGACTGTGATGACTGGGTCGATATTGTCAGACTCTTCATCAGCAGCAGAATACACCACTTCTACTGCTTCTTCGTCATCACCCATAAGTGGAAGCCATGCGGGAACCTTCCTTTTACCTAGCTTTGTCGGCTCATGGCGTGTCTCCCTCTCAGACTGAATTGGTGGGTGCCAATCAAGATCTAGATAATCAGAAGGAAGGGGGCTTGAAGAAGAACTTGTACTAGCCCTTATTTTCCTTGCTGGGGATCTGGAAGACAATCTGGAAGTCTCTTAGCACTGCCACGGTTCCTGACAGCTGGAAATTGGCGGTGGTATCGCCTTTATTGAAGAAAGCCACATTAGACCCCCTTTGTCCTGCGAACTATAGGCCCATCTCTTTACTGCCCTTTCCAATTAAAATCTTGGAAAAATATGTCACTAAGTCTCTATCAGGTTTTATAGAGGCGAATGCCTGTTTAGATGTAGCCCAGTTTGGCTTACGGCCAGCCCATTGCACGGAATCTGCACTGGTGGTTGTTTTGGATGATCTTTGTTTGCGTGTCGACAGTGGCCGAGCAGCATTTTTGGTGTTGCTCGACATGTCGGCCGCGTCAATACTGTGAACCACGCTACCCTAATCAGAAGACTGGAAGACTATGGGGCTCGGCCCGGGATTGGCTAGTTCCTACCTCCACAATAGGCATCAAGTGGTGACTCTGCCTCCATTTAGGTCTGACACCAGAATGGCAGGGCAAGGCGTACCCCAGGGGTCAGCGATCAGCCCCATTTTATTTAATCTTTACCTCTGCTCCCTGATCAGGCTAATTAAATCTTTTGGCATCACTGTAGTAAACTACGCCGATGACACGCAACTTATCTTCTCCTTTGAAGGTAAGGATGCTATCTCTATAGAGACCTTTCACCGCTGTATGCTAGCCACTGCGGACTGGTTGAGACAAAACTCCCTCCAGTTCAATGGATCAAAGACAGAGGTGTTGCATTGCTCATTAGATAAAATTCCTCGCCTTCTGCCTGTTGGCTTCTGCCCTCCCACAACCTCGGTCATTGTGGAATCAGCGGATGCTGCCCGCAATCTGGGTGTTATTTTTGGCCCACATCTACAGTTGGATGCCTTTGTGAATAAGACCATTGGCACCTGTATGATGCTACTACAAATATTGCGTAAGATCCTCCCCATGTTACCTGCAGCGGCCAGACCTGAGGTAGTGCATAGTATGATACTCAGCAGACTTGACTATTGCAACGCACTGCTTCTAGGTGGCCCTAGTTCCCTGATTAGACTCACAGACCCACACAGCCACTTCCCAATCTTTACAGGCCCACAATTAGGCACTCACCCATCAATACACACCCAGTCAAACACACACATTCATACACTCACTCACGTACCCATTCACATACTTATGCACCCACTCACCGACCCATAAAACACACCCACACTGCTACTCACACATCCACTCAGATACTCACATACCCATCCACATACTAAGAGATCTACTCACACACCTAGTCAAAGACCAACAAAACCACTAACACACCCAACTACCCATCTATACTGCCACTCACACACCCATTAAATCACTTACACAGAGCCTCATGAACTGACACAGCCATTCACACACCCACTCACAAACCCATGGAGGGACGTACACATCCATTCACACACTCACCTATTACCAACCACTCTGCCATACCAATTTACTAACTCATACAACCACTCATACATCCATTTACAGACTCACACACTCACTCACAGACACACACAACTACCCACATACATCTTCACAGACACACACAGGCACTTAAACACCCATTCACACACTCATATACCCACTCTCATACCCATAGACACACTCCCACACTCTCTCACCTACCTCTAATGCACCCATGCAGCCACTCGCACACACAGTCCAACACCCATGGTATTACGTGTGTTTTTGTTTTCTACTGAATGCATGTTTTTGGTATACGAATCCGCAACAGATTCATGAATCTGAACGAGCAATTAAAAAGGGTTTGAAAAAAATAGAAAAAGATTGGCTCTGAAAAGAGCCTTTGTGTTTAACATATGTAGACGATAATTACACATTGAACAGTCTTTTAAGTTGCGGAGAAACACCCTGCTGCCTTCGTCTGTGAAATGGACGTTGTCTTTTTGATATATTCCACCAATGTCGAAGAGCATGTTGTGGTCTCTGAGGAATGCAGAAACAGCTTTATTGATATGTTTCCTGGACTCCTCTCTGTGTGGATAGAACTGGGTTGACCACTACCACTTCTGTCTCTGGCAAATGTTGGAGAACACCAAGGCAGCATGTGGGGAAAGTATTGCTAATTTACCAAAGGTATACTTCATTGCCATTTCCTGTCAAACCCCTGTAATTGTGCCTAGATTATTACCACAACATTACACAAACACTAGGTCTGGATTTTGGCACTCTTCAATTTTTTTAGCCAAAGGTGGCAACCAATGCCACCTTAACACTCTCTGGCTACCCCAAGTAATGTCCATATTAGGTACACCTAGGTCCCTGTCAATGCCACTCAACACAAAACTATGGCCCGCAATCTAGACTCTGAGAACTACATGTTCATCACAAAGATGGATGTTAGCCACAGTTTGGTCCATTTACCACCCAAAGAAGTTGATCAATAGTATCCCCTATGGGGAGCTTATATGTAGCAGGTGCAACTACAGTAAGATGAGTGTTACACAAACACTGGCACGTACTAAACACCAATGGAATAATTTCTAATTGTGTGACTATTCATCCCAAAATCACGTTGAGAAAAAGTGAATGCCTGTAAGACATGGTTTGCAGCAATCTGATCCTGAGCAAAAAAAATGATAGTGAATATATTAAATCAGCAGGATTTGTGACATTCGTGAACTGTAAAGCTTGAAAATCAAGTCTGAATATTCATTCTTTTATTAGACCCAATGCCACCTATGAATTTAAGATCATGAAAGGGGTATCATACAAACCTTTTTTGCATGTATGCTCTGAAATGTCCATACAATGTTTATTACATTGGGAGCACTATTCACAAGGTGAAGAAATGTATATTAGAACATACAAGGGTGATTGCCTGCTGTGATGAGCAGTATCCTGTTGCAGGGAACTTCAGAAAATAAAACCCAGAGGTGGGGATAGACTTATGAAGCTGCGAAGACTAGAGTCACGCTACATTATTGATTTTGAAACTAAGACCCCACAAAGTATGAACAGTGGGGAGGAATTAACAGCACATTTGGGAAAATAACGAACAGATGAGTGAAAATGAATTGATGAAGTTGATCTGAGCATTGTATCCACTGCTTCTTTTCTTTATTTCATGACAATTATTGCTTATTCTTATTTTTAGCTTATTTCTATCTTGATTGTTGAGGTGAATGAAATTACGGAGTATTTTGAGAACCACCCTGCCCTGAGTAATTACATAAAAGGTCTTAGAATGTTATATCATGCAAATTGACAGCTGGTTTTATGCCGATACACAGCTTTATTGTTGAAATGAATACCGGCTCAGGGTGGCCAATATGCCGATATACGGCTTTATTGTTGTTATTGGAGTCTTTTGCGCTGTATTTAGAGCGCGTTCCAATATTTAGATGTCTGTATGTTACAGTACTATCATGGCCGCCCGATTTGCTTGTGAAATTAGAGGGTTTGAGCCGTCATCGCTTTCAATGTGTAAGTCGCGATGACGTGCTCAAATACAGCAGCCTCACAACACGCGATGTTGGAACACTGACTAAGGACTAGACGTCCGAAACGCGTCTGTGCACACTTTGCTGTTGCTGGAATAAACAACTTTGACCGCTAACCACGGAATACTTCTGCTTTGTTTATAGAAGGATAACAAAGTTCTGAGCCTGAATAGTTACGGGCGGTACCGGTGTGTTGAAGTCCCTGCCCACGAGTGCCCTGGGATTTTTTGGTACAACTGGAGCTTGGATATATATATATATATATATATATATATATATATATATATATATATATATATATATATATATATATATATATATATATATATATATATATATTACCTACTGGCGGTCGCCAGTAGGTAGTTATAGTTAGGATAATTTTCAATGTTAAATCTCAACATTCTATTTTGAATAACTTTGGCGCCGGTTGACGAATCTGCCTGAAATTTTCAGGAAAATGGTCTCATGGCGGTCCGGTCCTTCCCTGAAAGTTTGGGGGGGATTCGTCAAGCGGGGGCCGAGATAAAAGGGGGGTCCCAAAACGCGTTTTCCCCATGTTAATTTCCATAGGGCGGTCGATTTCACTTTTAGCCCGAACGGCTGAATGGATTTCCACCAAACTTGGCAAAATTGTAGGGACTGGTAGCCCGATGTGCCTTTGCTATGTCTCAAGATATGTGCTTCAGTGGATTTTGAGAAATTAACGTTCAAAAAAATATATATATCTATAGGCGCTCTCCGGTGCGCGCACCCGGGAGCGCACCGGGCGCGACACGCGACTTGCGCGCAGAAAGCTGGTTGGCTCTCAGTTGTCTGTAAACATTCTAAACAGTCCGGAGCGGCCGCCATCTTGTCTATCGGTAAAATCTAGTCATAAGAGGTGGCAAAAACAAAGGGTGGAATTGACCATAAGGGGGCAGGGTAGACCCCCCCTGACCCCCTAGGTTTGATATGGGGGCCATTAAAGGGCCCCGCGGGGCCTCAAAAATTTTTTTTTTTTTTTCGATTTTCGCGGGGGAAGCGCCTGGTGCGCGCACCGGGGAGCGTATCGGGGAGGGTACTATGGAAAAATAATCACTTCAAAAATTGTATGTTTATGAATTGTTTTTTTTTATTATTTTTTTATTTTATGTAAGTACCTACATGTAGGTACTAATGAAGAGACTTAAATTTAATGTTCACCATCTTCTTTGTAGACATCTTGCATGTTGTTATTGTATTTTTTGTGGTATATGGAATTCATAATATAGTCTGTCTGGAAAGGAGAAACAGATCTTTTAAGCACTCCCTGAGAATTTCTAGGGGATCATGAGTAGTCTGTCCTGTTCACTTATGAAAATGAGGTGTAAAATATTCATATGAGATAATATAGTGGGAGAAAGGTAGTAACTATGAGTAAACTTACTATGTAACAGAAAAATAGTTGAACAGTATACTATAAGTCTCACTTTATATTTTAAACATTTTTGGTAATACTTCATGAATTACATATAAAAAAGAATATTGTCTGAAACAATTGAAATTATTAAAGATAAATTTATTCCTCTGATTCTTTTCATATTTTAATAAAATTTCTAACATAATATTGTCCGGAATTTCCTCATAATTATATGTACATGATTCAATTTCTTCCAAACATTCTATAAACTGTTCATCCAAAGAGTCATCCATGAAATCAACTTCTTTTTTTTCATCTTCTGGTTTTTCCACCTTTACTTTGATAGAAGTATCATTTGCCTTATTTTCTCCTTCCATTTTCTTTCTGAAAATTGCATATAAATTAACTATATTAGTAGAGCTAGTATACCAGAGAAGCCTAACTCAATCCATAACTATTACAGAGAAGTCTATCTCTATCTCTAACTATTAAAGAGGGATAGCATATCACTAACAGAATATTTTTTAAGAAATAAACTTAACGTGTACAATATACTTCCATAATTAGAAGTTACCTTAGAGAAATTAGTTGAAGTTGTCAGTGAAATTTGTTTTCAAGTGTACTTCAGGAAGCAGTAGTCAAAATGGCTGTGTTTCCCTCTCTTCTTTTATATATATTGTTGTACTTAACCAATCAAACGTCAGGAAATAATCGTAGAAAATGAGAGATACTTTTTAATTGGTTGTAAATTCTAACATTACAAGTGTGTTTTTGTCATGTAATTTACCTCAGGATATTTAGACAGGCCTGTAGCCTAAATGTCTCAATGGAATTTCACCAAATTTGGGCAAATGGTAGGGACTGCTATGTAGTAGGGCGTATTCTATATTTCATGAAAGTGTCTCCATTGGGTTTTCCGTAAATTACTTTCCCACCTTTTTTTAACGAGCGCTTAGGGGTGCGCGCTCCTGTACGCGCACTGGCAGCGTTACGGGAGTCCTCCATTTTGTGTTTCGGAACAATCGAGACACAAGATGGAGGGTAAACAATGTTCGGAATGGATAGAAGGGGGAACTGTAGAGACTTCTTGACCCTCTAGGTTTTCTGAGGGGGGCTTAGGAGGCTCATAAACGTAAAAAAAAAAAAAAAATTCTTTAATTTTTCGCGGGGGTAGCGCCTGGTGCGCGCACCTTTAAGCGTACCCGAAAGCGTACTTTGGTGAAAAATAGTGAAAAAAGTTAGAAAAAAATAAACGCTTTGAATGATCAGAGTTAGGGTAGCTCTGAAAAGAGCTTTTGGGTTCTGTGGTTGATTTAGGTACCTACAAGTAGGTTCCAATACACATTCTTAAATTCAGGAGGAATATTCTATTCCCCTCATCTGAGAAGTGCACTCCATCTCCTCTGTAGATGTCTTGCATGTTGTAACGCAAGTTATTATTGTATAATGAACCCATTCCATAGTCTCTCATGTAAGCAGAAACAGATTTATTAACATGTTTCCGTGCTTTCTCAAATTGTGGACCAAATTGGTTGGACCAGTTCCATTTCTGTCTTTGGCATATATTGGAATATACCAAGGCAGTGTGGGGAAAAAGTATCATCAATTGATGAAAGGTGTCCTTTAATAGCATTTCCAGACCTACCCCAGTTAATGTGCCTAGATCGTTTCCACCACAGTGCACAATTATAAGGTCAGGTTCTGGCAGATGCAAAAAGGTTTTCACCAATGGTATCAATTGGTGACATTTTAATCCTCTGTGGCCAATCCACTTGATTTCCACATTTGATAAATCAAGGTTATGAAAATTTCTGCTAGCTGCATACCTTTGAGCCCAGTGGATGTAGCTATGTCCAATAACCCAAACAGAGTACATGATGTGAGAAGGTTCTGGTCCAGTCAGATGAAGTGTGGGAATGAAATGGCAGTTGGAACAGTAGGAGTTCACAAAAAAATAATTGTGGAGTTTCTGTGCTCTTGAATCACTAGCAATGATTGGTGGATTCAGATAGTTGAAAACTGAAAGTTAGGGTGTATGGTTATGTTGTGTGAAAGAAGCAATTTGAATGGTTTAAAAAAAGTCACCAAAAGCAAAAATACCCTGTATAGGCTGCTGTATTGACAGGTCAAACATCCTTGCTGAGTTAATTTGCAACATTGTAAGATAAACTTTTGAACCTTACAGTTCAGTTAGGAGGGAGTTGCTATGGTAACAGATAGAAAGGTTTGAGAGGGGGATGGGTGTTGGTTTGAAAATAGTGAGGGAAGAGTTTTCATTGGTTGAATTAAGGCATATGTGTACAAAGATAGAGATTTTCTATGCCAGTCTTGGTTTCAGTGTATTGAGAGCACACCTTTTCCTCTGCTAAAGAAAAATTGGTGTGTGTGTCTGACACTGTTTTCAATCTCCAAAAGCATTTCTAAAGGTAAGTAATGATTCATTTAATTTAGATAGAGATTTATTTTCTCTATGGAGAATATTTGGAAGCAGATAGTTATGTTTTAGAAGTGAAATTGTATGTTAGTATATAAGTCCTGCGCAGTGTTTTTTACATGTTATTTAAAAATCGATTTTGGGTGCAAATGAATGGTATTTTTATTTGGCCTTTTTTATGATTGCCATGTGCAGTTGATGCATGACTTTAAACATGGGTAATAAGTGATGCACTGGTGGCGCCAGGCTTTTATAAATGAGGCCCTGACTTTGTTTGATGATATTGAGTGGTTGTAGTTAGGTTCTGTGCAGTGTTTCTTACATGTTATTGAAAAATCGATTTTTGGGTGCAATTGATTGGTATATGTATTTGGCCCTTATTTATGAATGCCATGTGCAGCTGATGCATGACTTTAAACATGGGTAATAAGTGACGCACTGGTGGCGCAAGGCTTTCATAAATAAGGCCCTGACTTTGTTTGATGATATTGAGTGGTTGTACTTAGGTTCTGTGCAGTGTTCCTTACATGTTATTCAAAAATCGATTTTTGGGTGCAATTGATTGGTATATGTATTTGGCCCTTATTTATGAATGCCATGTGCAGCTGATGCATGACTTTAAACATGGGTAATAAGTGACGCACTGGTGGCGCAAGGCTTTCATAAATAAGGCCCTGACTTTGTTTGATGATATTGATTGGTTGTACTTAGGTTCTGCGCCGTGTTTCTTACATGTTATTGAAAAATCGATTTTTGGGTGCAATTGATTAGTATATGTATTTTGCCCTAATTTATGATTGCCATGTGCAACTGATGCATGACTTTAAACATGGGTAATAAGTGACGCACTGGTGGCGCAAGGCTTTCATAAATAAGGCCTGACTTTGTTTGATGATATTGAGTGGTTGTAGTTAGGTTCTGTGCAGTGTTTCTTACATGTTATTGAAAAATCGATTTTTGGGTGCAATTGATTGGTATATGTATTCGGCCCTTATTTATGAATGCCATGTGCAGCTGATGCATGACTTTAAACATGGGTAATAAGTGACGCACTGGTGGCGCAAGGCTTTCATAAATAAGGCCCTGACTTTGTTTGATGATATTGAGTGGTTGTAGTTAGGTTCTGTGCAGTGTTCCTTACATGTTATTCAAAAATCGATTTTTGGGTGCAATTGATTGGTATATGTATTTGGCCCTTATTTATGAATGCCATGTGCAGCTGATGCATGACTTTAAACATGGGTAATAAGTGACGCACTGGTGGCGCAAGGCTTTCATAAATAAGGCCCTGACTTTGTTTGATGATATTGATTGGTTGTACTTAGGTTCTGCGCCGTGTTTCTTACATGTTATTGAAAAATCGATTTTTGGGTGCAATTGATTAGTATATGTATTTTGCCCTAATTTATGATTGCCATGTGCAACTGATGCATGACTTTAAACATGGGTAATAAGTGACGCACTGGTGGCGCAAGGCTTTCATAAATAAGGCCTGACTTTGTTTGATGATATTGAGTGGTTGTACTTAGGTTCTGTGCAGTGTTCCTTACATGTTATTCAAAAATCGATTTTTGGGTGCAATTGATTGGTATATGTATTTGGCCCTTATTTATGATTGCCATGTGCAGCTGATGCATGACTTTAAACATGGGTAATAAGTGACGCACTGGTGGCGCAAGGCTTTCATAAATAAGGCCCTGACTTTGTTTGATGATATTGATTGGTTGTACTTAGGTTCTGCGCCGTGTTTCTTACAAGTTATTGAAAAATCGATTTTTGGGTGCAATTGATTGGTATATGTATTTGGCCCTTATTTATGATTGCCATGTGCAGCTGATGCATGACTTTAAACATGGGTAATAAGTGACGCACTGGTGGCGCAAGGCTTTCATAAATAAGGCTCTGACTTTGTTTGATGATATTGATTGGTTGTACATAGGTTCTGCGCAGTGTTTCTTACATGTTATTCAAAAATCGATTTTTGGGTGCAATTGATTGGTATATGTATTTGGCCCTTATTTATGATTGCCATGTGCAGCTGATGCATGACTTTAAACATGGGTAATAAGTGACGCACTGGTGGCGCAAGGCTTTCATAAATAAGGCTCTGACTTTGTTTGATGATATTGATTGGTTGTACATAGGTTCTGCACAGTGTTTCTTACATGTTATTCAAAAATCGATTTTTGGGTGCAATTGATTGGTATATGTATTTGGCCCTTATTTATGATTGCCATGTGCAGCTGATGCATGACTTTAAACATGGGTAATAAGTGACGCACTGGTGGCGCAAGGCTTTCATAAATAAGGCCCTGACTTTGTTTGATGATATTGATTGGTTGTACATAGGTTCTGCGCAGTGTTTCTTACATGTTATTCAAAAATCGATTTTTGGGTGCAATTGATTGGTATATGTATTTGGCCCTTATTTATGATTGCCATGTGCAGTCGATGCATGACTTTAAACATGGGTAATACGTGACGCACTGGTGGCGCAAGGGTTTCATAAATAAGGCCCTGACTTTGTTTGATGATATTGAGTGGTTGTACTTAGGTTTTGCGCAGTGTTTCTTACATGTTATTGAAAAATCGATTTTTGGGTGCAATTGATTGGTATATGTATTTTGCCCTAATTTATGATTGCCATGTGCAACTGATGCATGACTCTAAACATGGGTAATAAGTGACGCACTGGTGGCGCAAAGCTTTCATAAATAAGGCCCTGACTTTGTTTGATGATATTGAGTGGTTGTACTTAGGTTCAGCGCCGTGTTTCTTACATGTTATTGAAAAATCGATTTTTGGGTGCAATTGATTGGTATATGTATTTGGCCCTTATTTATGATTGCCATGTGCAACTGATGCATGATTTTAAACATGGGTAATAAGTGACCCACTGGTGGCGCAAGGCTTTCATAAATAAGGCCCTGACTTTGTTTGATGATATTGAGTGGTTGTACTTAGGTTCTGCGCCGTGTTTCTTACATGTTATTGAAAAATCGATTTTTGGGTGCAATTGATTGGTATATGTATTTGGCCCTTATTTATGATTGCCATGTGCAGCTGATGCATGACTTTAAACATGGGTAATAAGTGACGCACTGGTGGCGCAAGGCTTTCATAAATAAGGCCCTGACTTTGTTTGATGATATTGATTGGTTGTACATAGGTTCTGCGCCGTGTTTCTTACATGTTATTGAAAAATCGATTTTGGGGTGCAATTGATTGGTATATGTATTTGGCCCTTATTTATGATTGCCATGTGCAACTGATGCATGACTTTAAACATGGGTAATAAGTGACGCACTGGTGGCGCAAGGCTTTCATAAATAAGGCCCTGACTTTGTTTGATGATATTGATTGGTTGTACATAGGTTCTGCGCAGTGTTTCTTACATGTTATTCAAAAATCGATTTTTGGGTGCAATTGATTGGTATATGTATTTGGCCCTTATTTATGATTGCCATGTGCAGCCGATGCATGACTTTAAACATGGGTAATACGTGACGCACTGGTGGCGCAAGGGTTTCATAAATAAGGCCCTGACTTTGTTTGATGATATTGAGTGGTTGTACTTAGGTTTTGCGCAGTGTTTCTTACATGTTATTGAAAAATCGATTTTTGGGTGCAATTGATTGGTATATGTATTTTGCCCTAATTTATGATTGCCATGTGCAACTGATGCATGACTCTAAACATGGGTAATAAGTGACGCACTGGTGGCGCAAGGCTTTCATAAATAAGGCCCTGACTTTGTTTGATGATATTGAGTGGTTGTACTTAGGTTCAGCGCCGTGTTTCTTACATGTTATTGAAAAATCGATTTTTGGGTGCAATTGATTGGTATATGTATTTGGCCCTTATTTATGATTGCCATGTGCAACTGATGCATGACTTTAAACATGGGTAATAAGTGACCCACTGGTGGCGCAAGGCTTTCATAAATAAGGCCCTGACTTTGTTTGATGATATTGAGTGGTTGTACTTAGGTTCTGCGCCGTGTTTCTTACATGTTATTGAAAAATCGATTTTTGGGTGCAATTGATTGGTATATGTATTTGGCCCTTATTTATGATTGCCATGTGCAGCTGATGCATGACTTTAAACATGGGTAATAAGTGACGCACTGGTGGCGCAAGGCTTTCATAAATAAGGCCCTGACTTTGTTTGATGATATTGATTGGTTGTACATAGGTTCTGCGCCGTGTTTCTTACATGTTATTGAAAAATCGATTTTGGGGTGCAATTGATTGGTATATGTATTTGGCCCTTATTTATGATTGCCATGTGCAACTGATGCATGACTTTAAACATGGGTAATAAGTGACACACTGGTGGCGCAAGGCTTTCATAAATAAGGCCCTGACTTTGTTTGATGATATTGATTGGTTGTACATAGGTTCTGCACAGTGTTTCTTACATGTTATTCAAAAATCGATTTTTGGGTGCAATTGATTGGTATATGTATTTGGCCCTTATTTATGATTGCCATGTGCAGCCGATGCAAGACTTTAAACATGGGTAATAAGTGACGCACTGGTGGCGCAAGGCCTTTATAAATCAGACCCTGACTTTGTTTGATGATATTGAGTGGTTGTACTTAGGTTTTGCGCAGTGTTTCTTACATGTTATTGAAAAATCGATTTTTGGGTGCAATTGATTGGTATTTGCATTTGGCCCTTATTTATGAATGCCATGTGCAGCTGATGCTTGACTTTAAACATGGGTAATAAGTGACGCACTGGTGGCGCAAGTCCTTTAAAAATAAAGCCATGAGTTGCTATTGTATAAACTTAAATATGTTGCAATTTATTGTTTATATTGTTTGCTTTTTAACATTACTTTGTTGTTTGCTAATAGTGGTCTTTCATGTGTTTTTTTAACAGAACAACAGATTCAAATCAACTTCTGAAAAGGAAGCAAAAATGCCTTCAAGGCAAAGAAATATCAAAAATACCATACGGAAAAGGAGAACATCAACAACAGAGTTTATGGAATCCTCTTCAACAACTACTTCAAAAAACACCAGAAAAGCTTCTGGTAAGCCAATTAAGTCTTTTCTTCGCAACATATGTCGTAGGAAAAAAATGAAATTGCTAATGTGAATATACAGAAAAAGTCAACAAATCTAAAAAGGAAAGAGAAGCCCACAAAAAATGTTTCCATTGGACCAGGAGAGAAGAGAATGGTTAGCAATAGAAGGGTAAATGTTTTTAGGGACATTCGTAGGCGAATGTTTCGCAATAGGGTAGTTTTAAATTTGCTAAAAAATGAAAAGAAAAGTAAACTAAAAGCTGCTTTTTACAAGAAAAAGAAAAGTGTAGAAAAGATTGTTGATCAGGCTTTTGAAGTTAAGAAAAAATTATTTATTTTAATAATCAATAGAATTAGGATACTTAATAAGGCAATGGATGTTTTCAAATCGAACAGTAGATGGAAAAGAATTATTAATCGGAGTAATTTTTGTGAAGTATTTTCTGGTGAATGGATGCATAGTTCAAGTTCTGAGCCTTTTTTTAATGAGGAGAGTTACTTTCAGGAAAATGATTTGGTGCATGTGGTTGACAGCAGTGGTCGTGCATATGAGGTGAAAGATAGTTGTGTGATGGAAAAAGAGAAACTTGTATCTAGAGATGCAGAAGAGGTGTTAGCTGATGAAGTTTTAGGGAGACGTACTAAGGGTCCAGTGTACACATGGAAATGCAGTAGTATTTGTAGTGTGCGACAGGAATCAATTGATTTGCTTCGAAATTTCTTACGTACATATAGTAAAAAAAGTCTCAAACAAAAAATGAAGATCCTGCAAGAGTTAGATCCTTGCAGAGTGAGAGAAAGCACAGGTTTGCAAGGGCATTCACTAGCATGTCTTTCTAGAAAAGTTTGTCGGAGTGTTTTTCATCATTTTAGGATGTTAGCAGTGCATCATAATAACGTAAGGAAATTACTGAGGAAGTTGTATTATGCAAAAAGTCCTGCACTTAAGCTTAAACAGTTAAATAGTGCTCTTTTGCATGGATCTGAAGTGGATGTGAAGACTATTTGTGAAGAAATTGAGTTTTGTTATTTTGGGAACAAAGAGGACAGTGTAGAAATAGATATAGTAATGGATGGTAATGCAGAAGATAATGGACAAATTTCAAGTATTGAAAAGTTTGATGAGGAAATTATCAAGTTTAAGGTGAAATCAAGTGAGAGGCCTAATGTAACTTGTGTGTGTTGTCGACGGACTCATTATAAAATTCAGACTAGGTTAGTTGATTTATATGCAAAAAGTGAATTGGAAAATAATAGTGAATGGGAGGATTTTGTAAGTTATTTGTTGGTGGAGAATTCTTTTGATTTGAGTTTGGATCAGCGTATTTGCACTTATTGTTTGAAAAAATTAAATGAAAATAGAATGCCTGCAAGAGCAGTTTATAATAATCTTCAGTTGATAGATATTCCTTCTGAATTGATGGATCTAAATACTTATGAATCTATTTTGATTCAATGTGTCCATCCTTTTCAGGCTATTGTACGCATGGAGCCTAAGACAGGGAAATTGCCTCCATCAGATTTACTGAGAGGATTAAAGGGAAGAGTTGTTTATTTGCCTCTAGATGTAAAGAAAAATATTAATACAATTGGTGTAGAAAGAGTAGAAGAAGATCCTTTAGTTATTCTAGTTAATGGGGTTCCAACAAAGAGTAAGAAAATTTGGCAAGATTTAGTGGATGTTAAAAAAGTCAAGAAGGCAACGTTGTATTTAGTTAAAAACAATGAGTACTACAAACATGTAAGTGTTGGAGTAGAGGAAACAGCTACAGAAGAAGATAGTGATTCTTCAGTTGGTCAAATTGAAAAAGTTGATGTGTCTAGAACTGAAGAAATATATGAACATTATACTGTTCATCCTTTGCATTCCAAAGAAGTAATGGGAAATGCAATTGACTTGTTTCAAATGAAGGCAGCAAAAGGAAGTCCCATTAGTGTATGGGAAGAAAGTTTGGAAGCTCGTTGTTTTCCACAATTATTTCCAACAGGTTGTGGTGGACGATATGATGATCGACCAGTTCAAATTCCTGCAGCTGAATACCGGACTCTAAGATTATATGCAGAAGATCCAAGGTTTCGTCAATGCATTCCATATTTATTTCATCTACTGTTTGAAAGTGATTTGTCTGGGCTTTCTTATGCAGTTAATCATATATTAAAAAGTGGACCTCATTTGCAAAATGTATGTGCAAGGGACTTTATGGAGAAAGTTAATCTGCAAGACAGTATTTTGGAATCTCAGCTAATCAATCTCATGGCATGTCAACGTGGAACCAATGAGTATTGGTTTCGTCGTCATGGAGAATTGAAATGTATGCTAAGAAACTTAGGAACTCCTACATGGTTCCTCACTCTTAGCTGTGCTGAGTATGCATGGGACGATTTACTTCAATTTCTACGAGAGGCAAATGAAAACATACCAAATATAGAATTGAAAACACCAGGAGAACTGTGTTCTTTAGATCCAGTGAATGTTTGCAGATATTTTAATCATAGATTTGAAGCTATGATGTCTTTTATTACCAACAAAAAAAATCCTCCCCTTGGAGAGGTTTTGGATTTCTTTTGGAGGAAGGAATATCAAGCGAGAGGTGCTCCTCATATACATATGTTGTTGTGGATTAAAGATGCACCCAAATTTGGATCAGATTCAGATGAAACAGTGATGAGTTTCATTGAAGAGTATTCAACATGTGCTGTTCCAAAATCTACTGAAGAAAACAATTTAAGGCAACAAGTTTTACGTTTTCAATCTCATCGTTGTGGAAAGTACTGTCGTCGAAAATTTAAAAACAAGGAAAAGTACTACACGAAATGTCGTTTTGCATTTCCTCGACCAGTGATTTCTAAGGGAAGAGTAAATAATTTGATGTCATCTCTACGACATACTGTGACGAGAAAATCTCCCAAAAACACATATAATTTGAAAAGAAATGAAGAATCTAAGTACATCAACGATTACAACCCAGTGATTTTGTCCATGTGGAATGCTAACATGGATATTCAGTTCGTTGCTGACAACTCTATTGCTGTGGCTCGATATGTGACATCTTACATCACCAAAAAAGAAAAGACAGAACTGAAGGAAATGTGGGAGGACATTTCACATGAAAAGAGTCTAAGCAAGAAATTATACAGTTTCAGTCTGAAGATGTTGTCGCATCGAGAAATTGGAGCATATGAATGTTCTGATCGGTTATCATCAGCAAGTCTCTATGCCAAATCAAGAACAATCATTTGGGTGAGTCTTGGTCTTGCTGCAACACGAAACCGAGTTTTGAAATCTGTACAAGAAATTGAATATTTGGCGGAAAAAGAACCAAACAGTACAGATATTTTGAAGACAAATATGTTGGATACATACTATCCAAATAGAAGTACTCACCTTGAGAACACATGTTTGTATGAAGTTCTTCAAAACTACAGTTATAAGAGGAACATCACAGAAGATATCAATAATGGAAAATATGCACTCATTGGCTATGAAGGATGTCTAGTGAAGCAGAAAAAAGGCCATTTGATTAATCATCGAAAATTGAGTTGTGAAGTTCCAGACAAAAGAGAATTTTACTATTTAGCTCTTTTGCAACTCTTTAAGCCATGGCGTACAGAAGAGGAACTACTTGGAGATTTTCTCTGTTATGAAGACTCTTTTAATGCAACTAAGGATACCATAGAATGTCCTATTTTTCTAAATTATCTGCAAATGTTGAATGAAGAAATGGAGCAAGAAACCACAATTGCTGAAGAGATAGCTAGAAACAGTTCTCAAGATAGTCAGAGTTCTACTTCATTGAGCCAGGATCCACTAGGAGGACCAATTATCCAAAATGAAGCTGCCACTGCCATGGATGAGGTGGAAAGAGCTATGGAACAAGCTCAAGAGGATGGAGTTAACTTAGAAGATTTGGTAACGCAACTAAACATTGAGCAGAAAAAGATATATGATGAAGTCACAGAGCAGATTGAACATGGATTCAGACATGAGAAAAAAGAGTGCTCATGTATATTATTTGACCCTGTCCGACTGTATGTAAGTGGAGAAGCGGGGACAGGAAAAAGTTTTCTAATTAAAGCCGTTGCAAGTTATCTGCAGAAAAGGACTGATTCACCACTGTCTTGTGTTGTAACTGCTCCAACTGGTCTGGCAGCACATAACATTAAAGGGATTACTCTACATCGTTTATTGATGCTGCCAGTTGAACATGATAATAAATTGCATTACAACAAGCTATCTGGAGATGCGTGTTCTGAAGTTTCAAGAGTCTTGAAGAAAATGAAACTTCTTATCATAGATGAAGTAAGCATGGTCTCAAATCTAATGCTTGCTTTTGTGCATTTGAGAATGCAAGAAATTCTTAAAACAGACTATGATGTGTTATTTGGAGGAAAACACATTATTGTTTTTGGAGATCTATTGCAGTTGACTCCAGTAAAAGGACAACCAGTGTTTAAAATGCTCACGCATGAAGATACCAGGAAGTCCCTTGGAAGCATTGGAAATGTTAATATATGGCTAAATTTTAAATATGCTGAACTGCTTCAAAATATGCGACAGGCCAAGGATGAAGATTATAAAAATATTCTACAAGATGTAAGAATTGGAAAAATGACTGAGAAAGGGAAAAAAGCTTTGCATAGTCGATTAATTTCAAATTTGTATCCAAATGAAAACATTCTTCCAGAGAATATTTTTAAAAAAATGACTGAGAAGAAATCTGGGATATGTTTGATGCCAACTCTGCAAGAATGTTCCATCTTCAACCAAAAAATGTTAGACTTAGAAAATGAAGAGATTGTGAAACTGGAAGCAATAGATAAAATAGAGCATATGGGTGCAACAATTGTTTTGTCAGAAAATTTGAAAACTAAATTGCATTCATTGGAGAAAAGTATTTCAAAAACAGCTGGTTTTGAAAAGACTCTGAATGTGTGTTTAAATTGTCGTATCATTTTGAGAAGGAATTTAAATGTTGAAAGCGGTCTGGTAAATGGAGCAATGGGTTATGTTGTTGATTTTGTGAATTACAGAAATAGAGATGGAATTGAATTTTTAAAAATAAAATTTGATGGCATTGAACAAGTACAACAAATAAGTCGTTGTTCTGCTAGATTTTTACTTGTAAAAGACTTATATGTTCGCCGAAAACAGTTTCCTGTTTGTTTGGCGTATGCAGTGACAATTCATAAATCTCAAGGTTTAAGTGTAGATAGTGCATTGGTGAACATTGGAAGATCTGTGTTTAAAGAGGGTATGGCATATGTGGCATTATCTCGAGTCAGAACTTTATCAGGATTGTACTTGATTGCGTGTGATGAGACAAAGATTTCTGCCGATCTAGATTGTGTTAAAGAATACAATAGGTTAAGAAGAGAGTATGCTCCACATTTGCCTCAATATCCTCTGTTTGAAAAACGTGTGGTAGGCCGAAAAAGAAGAAATGAGGATAATTGTAGTGAGGTAGTTGCAAAAAGACAAAAAGTAGAGAAAACTGTAATTGAAAACAGGAAGAAAAAGAATTGTGGAGAAAATGTTGTTGGATTTCAGTTTGAAAACAGTTCTGGTGTCAACTGCTATGCTAATGTAGTGGTTAATGTTGTTTTTTTTCTTAAAAGTTTACAAGAACAGATTGTTGAAAATCGGGATCAAAGATTGTGTGGTTTATTGAATTCTGTGTTTCAGAAATGTAGCAGTGTTACAGCACAAATAGAAAGTGTAACAGAAATTCGAAATATTTTAGATTTGTGTTCTGGTCAAGATAAATTTTCACAGAACATTCAGCAGGATTGTCAGGAATTTTTAATGTATATGTTTGGTGTTTTGGAAGATGAAGGTGTAGATGTAGATAATCTTTTCAGTCTTTCTTATCAATGGCAGCATGACTGCCACAATTGTAGTTTATCAAGTACTACTACAATAGACACTGAAAGATTTATATATTTGACTTTACCAGACTGTAAATCAGTGTCTTTTAAAAATCTAGTTAAAGCAGCAGATCATAATATGGTGTGTACCCAATGTAACTGTACAATGCTGTCCACATTATTTATACAAAGGTATGGGCAGTATATTATTTTAGTTTTCCAACGATGTAGACCTGATGGAACTAAATTGACAACTTCTATCAAAAATTTTGTGGCTTCTCAGTTATCAATTTCTGGAAGGACCTTTACAACTGAAGCTATTATTTATCATGATGGATCTTCGACCACCTCAGGACATTATACATGCTACTTAAAATCTGAAAATGGATGGAGTTACTGCAATGATTCTCATTTAACTTATAAACAACGTTTGCCTTATGACTCTACAAATTCTTATCTAGTGTTTTTAAAACCAAAGTTTTAGTAAAGGGAATTGGCCTTTGAAGACGGGAATAGTTAATAAAAGTTAGTTAGTTAGTTAGTTTATCTAATATTTTAAATTATTTATCTGATGTAGATACTTTAAGTGGATCTCAAAGTAAAAAATACTGATATATCTGACACAAATTGGCCGTGAGGAAAATGTAAGATATGATGTTGTTAGATCTTTTTTCATAGGAAGTTGATGAAATCGAAGTTATAGAGCACAGCAGACTTTTTTCACCAAAAGGACCTTCACTATCTGCAATCTCATGTAGATACTTTAAGTGGATCTCAAAGTAAAAAATACTGATATATGTGACACAAATTGGCCGTGAGGAAAGTGTAACATATGATGTTGTTAGATCTTTTTTCATAGGAAGTCGATGAAATGGAAGTTATAGAGCACAGCAGACTTTTTTCCACCAAAAGGACCTTCACTATCTGCAATTTGGTCTCACGGAAAAGTAAGTGAATCAAAGATTAGTGTACTTATATGAGATGTATGTTTGAATGGGTTTTTTTAAACACAATCTTTTAGATTGTGTTTTTTTTTTCCCGCTGTTATATGATGAAGACTTTGATCTCACTAATTTAAGTGAAATTCAATATATTCTGAGAACAGCAAAAATAAATAATGTAACATATTGTAGAAGTTATTGTGTAGTTTGCATTGTGTAATTTATATTGTGTTCACATTGTCTTATACTCATTTTCTTTTTCACCCTTATTTACCTCTCTTTACTAATTTACACTCTTTTTTCATCGCTGTTTCTTTAGTGCACTTCATTCACAACTTCTTAATCTAATAGGAACTGTCTGCATTTCCTCTGTTCCTTCCACCACTTTTTATCTTTTTCATATTCTCACAGTACCACTGCTTTAGTTTCCTAACCCTCTCTTTCTTTTTCTCCTTTTTTTTTCTTTCGCATCCATTGTACTGTAGTTCACTTAGTTCTTCCTTTTGTCTTTCTGTGTACTTACTCTCTCACTCCTGTTTTATCCATCGTTCTATACTAACTTCATTCCTTTCATCCCTTCACTCTGTTACTTTACTTCACTCACTCTCAATCATCTTCTATTCCTCTTTTTTATTTATAGTTTCTCAATCAGACTTCTCTCCTTTTCACTCATTTTTCTTTTATTTTCTTATCTTTACTGATTTTGATTTGATATCTTACATTCTTTTAGTATCTTATTTACCTTTAGGAATTTGTTCTCTTTCTATTTCTTTTTCCTTTTTTTTTCTCTTTCTACATTACTTTCTTTCTGTTTTTGTATCCTTCACTATTGCATCATTTCTTAGTAAACTTTTGTAGATTTTTAAACCTCATGAACTGTTGCTTCTATTTTATTATATATTTTTAAGAAATTATAACGTGTTTTTTCTTTTATCTTTCATAGATACAAGTTTGCATTGATTATATGGTAAGTGTGTTTACAAAATCTTTTTTGTTATCACCTTTTGTTTTATTTTCACTATTTTTCTGTCACCCTACCGCACCCCTATTTCCTTACTTTGCTTCCCTCACTTATTCTTTTGTTCCATGTTTACTTCCGACCACATTCAATTTCTTTCAGTACTTCTGCCTATGCACACTCCTTCACTTACCTTTTTTACTGGTTCACTTAGTCCCTTTGTGACAGTCCTACTTTTACTCTCTCTTTTGTTTGTCTCTATTACTCCCCATGTGTTACCCTTATTCACTTACATGTACCCTCTTTCACCCCTCTTTACTTATATTCACTGATATTTACTTTCCCTCAATCACTGCTATTCTTTTCCTCTGATTCCGTCACTACCTGACATTCCCATACTTAACTGTCCTTCTTTTTACTTTCAACATCCATTTACAATCTCCCTTAACCTCTGCTTTAGTCTTCTTCCTATTTCTTCTTTCTTTTGCTCCCTTATTCATTTTTCTTTTCTCAGTTACTTCCTTTTACACTTTTTATCTGTCTTACTATCTATTACACAGTCCCTCCTTCATTTTTTTTTTCTTTTTTTTTGTTAGTGCGCTGACGGTACGCGCACCGGTGCGCGCACCAAAAACGAAATATAAAAAAAAATATTTTAAATTAAAAATATTATCTCAATATACATTATAGTGTTCATTTTTACAAAAACATACTTTAGCAATTCACTAAAAAACACATAGGTATGAGTATGAATAAAAAGTTAGGAATTAGCATTTAAAAAACCTATGAAATTCACTGAAAAAACCATAGGTTTCACACCAGTTATAGTTAGGAATTAGCATTTAAAAAACCTATGAAATTCACTGAAAAAACCATAGGTTTCACACCAGTTATAGTTAGGAATTAGCATTTAAAAAACCTATTAAATTCACTGAAAAAACCATAGGTTTCACACCAGTTATAGTTAGCTGGAAATTTTACTGATATAAAACCATTGAAATTCCCACGTTATAGTTAGTCGGACTCACTATAACTTGCGCGTGCAATGCACTGCTGATGACATCACATATTACATCACTCATGACATGGTCAGTGACATCACTCATGACACCATCCTTGTGACATAGTGACAGACCTCCTTTCACTATAATGTAACCCTTGAGACACATATTCAAAAATAGAAACTGAAATTTTTAATAAAATGGAGATACCTATATCAGTTACAACAAGCAATTCAGTAATTCCACTATCTATATACACATCCACTCATTCACCAACAGTTCTATATAGTCACTCATACATATACTCACTCATCATATGAAGTGATACACCTATACATCCTGTTACACACCGACATTCATCCAAAAGTTACTCACACACATATTCACACGTGCAAATAAACTATTGTACATCCATTTATTTGAATATAGAGTTATACACACACTTCCACCTTACTTCTATTTAAAATTACACATATTTATTCTCTTAAACAATCACTTATAGAAACACATACTTATTTAAACAGGAACTCTTACAATCTCTTACTCTCACATATACTCACTTATATACATCAATATTCATATATACTAGATTAAAACATATATAGTTACTGATAAAGACACTAGTGAGACAGTCATTCACTCACTAACAAACACATATAGACACTCATCCACCCATACAGTCCTGTACATATGCTGTCTTCAAAACACATACAAACAAAGAGTCAGTCACTCATGCATCTATGTGCTAAGTAATACCCCCACCAAACCATATAGACACTCATACTGATACTAATAAAAATATCTAATAACCCATATACATACACATGAGTGGATGTGTATTAGATGGTGGTATTACTGAATTGGTTGTTGTAACTGGTATGGGTATATCCACTTTTTTGAAAATATTAGTTTCTATTTTTGAATATGTGTTTCAAGGGTTACATTACACTAAAAGGAGGTCTGTCACTCTGTCGCAAGGATGATGTCATCAGTGATGTCATGAGTGATGTCACTGACCATGTCATGAGTGATGTAATATGTGATGTCATCAGCAGTGCATTGCACGCGCAAGTTATAGTGAGTCCGACTAACTATAACGTGGGAATTTCAATGGTTTTATATCAGTAAAATTTCCAGCTAACTATAACTGGTGTGAAACCTATGGTTTTTTCAGTGAATATATATATATATATATTCACTGAAAAAAACATGGGTTATAGACCATATATAGTTAGGAATTAGCATTTCAAAACCTTATTTTACTCACACAAAACCATTGAAATTCCATATATAGTTAGTTTCACTAACTATATATCGCGCACCCGCAATCCACTGCTGATGATGTCACATATTACATCATTCATGACATGGTCAGTGACATCACTGATGACATCACTGATGACATCACCCAGTGAATGTGTGTTTCTGTAAAATTAAAATATGTCTTACATATTGAAGAATGAGTGGATGTATAAGTGTCTGGATGAAGGATTTAGTAGGTGCTTGACTGACTGTATGAGAGAGTAATTAAATGTGTCTCACTGAGTACATGGGTTATTGACTAAACTGTCTTAATTTGTGCATCATTATATCTGTTGTTCTGTAAACTGCTGCATGTGTTGATCAGTAGCTATATGAGTAACTATATAGGTTATTGATTGGTTGGCCAAGTATTTGTATGGGAGAGTGAGTGTGTGTGTGTGGGTGGCTGGGAGGTGTGTAACTTTGTGCATAGATGTGTGAGCAGTTGATTCACTAGATGTATGGGTTCAAAAGTGCATGTGGAAACAGCTGCATGGGCAGTTAACTGTGTGCATGAGTGTATTGGTGAGTGAATGGATATCTCAGTGCTACATGTCAAAGTAAGTACATATGTAAAACACAGTACATGTGAGAGTTGACATATATAAATAACTGTGCATAAGAGCCAGTGAATGTGTGAGTGGCTGTATGGATCATTGTAAACTTGCATCAGGGATTGTATAAGAGAGTAAATATGTGTTAGAATATGTTTGAATGAGTAAGGTGTGTATAACTGTATAGTTGAGGAAATGGAGGTGTGATTGATTCTTTGCATGACTGACTAGATGTATGAGTAACTCCATGGATGAGTGACAATCTGTGAGTGTCTGTTTACACTGATTGTATCTAAGGTTATATTAGAGTCTGAAGAGGTTCATCGTATTATCACATGAATGATATTATCAGTGATGTTGTCAGTGATATCAGAATGATCTGACATCAACTTCAGCCACACCACAGAGCTTCAATGGACGGACCACAGCTGCGTCCACTTCACCTTCAAGAAAACAACGACCCACCACCACCAGCAACAGACCGCCCGCAGAAGCTGGAACAAGATCACAGCAGACCAGCTCGCCACCTCCCTGAGCCAGCACCCTCCTGCCAGCTCAGCGAACCCCAGCCAGGCCGCCGACAACCTCACGAAGTGGATCAGCAACTGCGCGGACGAACTCGCCCCACTGAGGACCCCGCCCAGCAGACCCGGCAGCAAGAAAGCCCCATGGTTCACCGACGAACTCAAGAGCTCCAAGAAGAACTGCCGAGCCCTCGAGAAAGTCTGGAGAAGGGAACCGACACCGGACAACAGGACCTCCTTCAAACTTGCCACCCGGAAACACCACCAGCTGATCCGCGCCGCCAAGAAAACAGCATTCAAGGACCGGTTGGACAACAACGCACACAACTGCAAGGAACTCTTCAACATCGTCAAAGAGCTTTCCAACCCCAGCGCAGGAAACAACGACATCACCCCATCGCAAGACCTCTGCAACTCCCTGGCTTCATACTTCCACAACAAGATCGCGGACATACACAACAGCTTCAACAACCAACCAACGCACACCATGACCGAACAACCACCCCCCACCACCACCCTCCACGCCTGGACCCCGATCAGCACCGAAGACACCATCCGCACGATGAACTCCATCCACTCCGGATCACCGACCGACCCCTGCCCTCACCACGTCTTCAACAAAGCCGACGCTGTCATCGCACCCCACCTGCGAGACATCATCAACACATCCCTCGACACCACCATCTTCCCCGAGAGCTGGAAACACGCCGAACTCAGCGCCCTACTCAAGAAACCAACAGCGGACCCCACCGACCTCAAGAATTACCGCCCCATCTCGCTCCTCCCGTTTCCAGCCAAAGTCATCGAGAAGACCGTCAACAAGCAGATGGCCGCTTTCCTCGAGACGAACGGATCCCTCGACCCCTCACAGTCCGGCTTCCGAGCCAACCACAGCACCGAGACCACCCTCATCGCCGCCACCGACGACATCCGAGCCCTGATGGACAATGGAGAAACAGCGGCCCTCATCCTCCTAGACCTCTCCGCGGCATTCGACACGGTCTGCCACCGCACCCTAGTACGGCGCCTCAGCAACGTCGGAATCCAGGACAAGGCGCTGGAGTGGATCACCTCCTTCCTCGACGGGAGAACACAGAGAGTCCGCCTACCACCGTACAAGTCAGAGGCCACCGAAGTCATCTGCGGCGTCCCCCAAGGATCATCTCTGAGCCCCACCCTCTTCAACGTCTACATGAGCCCCCTCGCGGCCATCGTACGCAAACACAACCTCAGCATAATCTCCTACGCCGACGACACCCAGCTGATCCTCTCCCTGACCAACGACCCCGCCGCCGCCAGAGCCAACCTGCACGAAGGGATGAAAGAGGTAGCCGAGTGGATGACGACCAGCCGCCTGAAACTGAACTCGGACAAGACGGAGGTCCTCATCCTGGGCTCCTCTCCCTCCGCCTGGGACGACTCCTGGTGGCCTCCCGCCCTGGGCACCGCACCCAAACCGACAGACCATGCACGCAACCTGGGCTTCATCCTGGACTCCTCCCTCTCCATGACCAGGCAAGTCAACAACGTCTCCTCGGCATGCTTCAACATCCTACGCATGCTACTGAAGATCTTCTGGTGGATCCCCACCGAGACCAGGAAGACCGTCACCCAGGCCCTCGTCACCAGCCGACTGGACTACGGCAACGCCCTCTACGCCGGGACCACCGCCAAGCTCCAGAAGAGACTCCAGCGGATCCAGAACGCCTCAGCCAGACTCATCCTCAACATCCCACGAACCAGCCACATCTCCGGACATCTGCGAGACCTTCACTGGCTCCCCGTCAACAAAAGAATCACCTTCCGCCTCCTCACCCACGCACACAAAGCCCTACACGACCAAGGCCCGAGCTACCTCAACAGCCGAGTCAACTTCTACGCTCCCAAACGCCACCTCCGATCAGCCAACCACGCCCTCGCCGCCGTCCCCTGCATCCGAAGAGCGACTACAGGAGGAAGGTCCTTCTCCCACCTGGCCGCCAAGACCTGGAACTCCCTCCCGACCGACCTGCGCCTGACCCAAGACCACCTCTCCTTCAGGAAGAAGCTGAAGACCTGGCTGTTCGAGCAGTAGCGGCTCCCCCCCCCCCAGCGCCTTGAGACCCCACGGGTATGTAGCGCGCTTTATAAGTGTCACTGATTGATTTGAGTTGTCATCAGTGATGTCATCAGTGATGTCACTGACCATGTCATGAATGATGTAATATGTGACATCATCAGCAGTGGATTGCAGGTGCGCGATATATAGTTAGTGCAACTAACTATATATGGAATTTCAATGGTTTTGTGTGAGTAAAATAAGGTTTTGTAAATGCTAATTCCTAACTATATATGGTCTATAACCCATGGTTTTTTCAGTGAATTTTCAAGGTTTTGTAAATGCTAATTCCTAACTATATATGGTCTATAACATATGGTTTTTTCAGTGAATTTCAATGTTTTTTTAATAGCAAATATCAAAAGCTGTAAAATGTCAAGTACGTGGTAGGTAAAAACATTTTCGTGTGTATGCACGCTGATGTGCTTTGAACGCTGCCCCCCCCCTCTTTTCTTTTAGGAGTATTCTCTCTTTGCAGATAGTGAAGGGTAGGTAACGCAGGCCTTTGCCCCCGTTGTAATCCATCATGCCTGCTTCCCTCTCCATTTGATTGATTGTTATCCAAGGATTTACTGTTTTGGAATTGGTTCTCTTTGGTTCATTCTCTATTTACAAACAAGCACAGAGGCGCAATACTCTGTTTAGTCTTTACAGATAGTGAAAAATCGTTAGAAAAAACAAAAGGAATCAAGCAAAATCAGTAGGCCACTAATGGGATCTCTTTTTGACCTCGCTAAAATAGAAACATTAAGAACAACCCCTCATGAGAAATATGAAACTAGTGAGAGGAACTGAGCTCGACGCCATGATGGCTGCAAGACAGCTCGGCTCCGCCGCCCACCCCGCCCAAAACAACGACAAATATGCAAATATTAAAAATATATGCAACACACCAGCAAAGTAACAGGGTAAAACGTTTTATTAAATAACTATTTACATGACAGCCTGCTGCAACATCGATCCAAATGCATGCCGCCGTTCCCGGGATTTCTCCCCGACTACTCTGCGGCCTACGAGATGGAGAGGCCGGGGCGTTGACTAGGCGGGGCCTCTGGCCGCAACCACAGCGCCAACGATCGCCGCTGACGGAGGGGAGCCTTGCCGGTGACAGCCACTGATCTGAAGAACCGCTGCCTGCGGTGCCTCCCTGAGCCGCTTGACGGAGGCCCCCGAGGGGAGGTGTGCTGGCGCGGACTCGGAGGGGGCGCTTGACTCCTGCCCCCTCCCCAAGTCTTGTTGCCCTGGTGTGGCCTCAGATCGCCCCCGACATAGGCGGTCGGCTCCCGGGGTCAGGCGGAACTTGTTGCCTTTTGGTGACTCTTCCATTCTGGACCTTGTCCCACAATCTGTTTGACCTGAAGACACGTCCTGCGGTGCCCTGGTCCAACCATAACATATACCCGCGCCAGGAGACGGCGTGGGGTGCACTGGAAGGGAGAGGCGGCGCGAACGAGCCTCCCCCACCTCCCCAGGTGGAGGTTTCTCAGCTACACCCCAGCTCTTCACTCCGCCACCTGAGTTGCGCCCGCTCCTGCGGCACAGAGCCTCACTCGGCCAGCTGAATTGCGCCTGCTCTTGTTATTACAGCGGTCGGCTCCCGTGGTCAGGCGGAACTTGTTGCCTTTTGGGGACTCTTCCATTCTGGACCTTGTCCCACAATCCGTTTGACCTGAAGACACGTCCTGCGGTGCCCTGGTCCAACCATCACATATACCTGCGCCAGGAGACGGCGTGGGGTGCACTGGAAGGGAGAGGCGGTGCAAACGAGCCTCCCCCACCTCCCCAGGTGGAGGTTTCTCAGCTACACCCCAGCGCTTCACTCCGCCACCTGAGTTGCGCCCGCTCCTGCGGCACAGAGCCTCGCTCGGCCAGCTGAATTGCGCCTGCTCTTGTTATTACAGCGTCTCACCTGCCATCCGGATGAATTGCACCCACTCTTACGGTACAGCGACAGGCGGCTGCCACGGAGCTCAGGAAATGGCGGTCGGCTCCACAGACTTGGGCTTGGCCTGCAAGGATGGCTCTGGGCAACCCTGGAACTCGGACGCTTGACTGCTAGGGCATGGGCCCCATTCCCAAAAGCGTCCCCTCAGCCTTGAAGATTCTACAAGAGTCACCGGGGCTCCCGACTCCCGCAGACTTCCAGTGGGGAGCGACTGCCATGATTGCTCGTGGAATGGCCACGACGTAGCCACGGAATGCTCTCATGCTGACGCCAGCTTCAGTCTGAAACATCCAGAAACACTGTAGACTACCAATTCGATCAGTTCCGGTGGAGCCCCAACGTGACCCGGTAGGGAAGAACTTGCCCTCCCCTCTTTGACTGATGGTTCTTGTTGCCTGTCCCTTCTGTCATATGACGCGCCGCGTTAGCCCACCCGGAAGTGCTCCGGTGCGCGAGGAGCGAAGCGCAACTTCCCGGAAGCGATCCGGGGTGCGGCGTGGAGCGCGTAACGTAAGCATAACAGGTCATGTGACTTGTTAATAAAACTTTTCATTGGTTCATTTCACTTTTGGGATCCTAATGATGTAAGACTAGGTCATGTGACCTAAAAATAACACTGTTCATTGGTTGAGAACTATTTTTTGTCCCAAATGATGAAAACCCCTCCTTGTTTCCTCACTCTGACTTTCATCTTTGTGAGAGGAAGACCTTTTTTCATCACTTAGCAATAGCAAGTGTTGTAGCTTCTGCTGGTGCATCCCCACCACCACCACCACCTCCTAGGAAGAGAGTACCACCTCCTCAGGTGGTGGTTGAGCAAGAGGTCCCCCCCCACACCTTCTTGTTGCCTGATTCGGCCAGCTCAATCGATCGAGCATGAGACTCTGTTGGGATCTGAAGAACCGCTGCCTGCGGTGCCTCCCTGAGCCGCTTGACGGAGGCCCACGAGGGGCGGTATGGTGGCGCGGACTGGGAGGGGGCGCTTGGCTCCTGCCCCCTCCCCAAGTCTCGCTCGGCCAGCTGAGTTGCGATTACTCTTGCGGCCTACGACATGGAGAGGCCGGGGCGTTGACTAGGCGGGGCCTCCAGCCGCAACCACAGCGCCAACGATTGCTGCTGACGGAGGGGAGCCTTACCGGTGAGAGCCACTGATCTGAAGTACAGCTGCCTGCGGTGCCTCCCTGAGCCGCTTGACGGAGGCCCCCGAGGGGTGGTGTGGTGGCGCGGACTGGGAGGGGCCGCTTAGCTCCTTCCCCCTCCCCAAGTCTCTCTCGGCCAGCTGAGTTGCGCCTGCTCTTGCTATTACAGCGTCTCACCCGCCATCCGGCTAAATTTCACCCACTCTTGCGATACAGCGACTCTTCCATTTTGGACCTTGTCCCACAATCCGTTTGACCTGAAGACACGTCCTGCGGTGCCCTCGCAATGCGGCCTGGTCCCTGAATGTGTGCAGGGGGACGGTATTTCTCGCTCGGCCAGCAGAGTTGCGCCGACTCTTGCGGCCTACGACATGGAGAGGCCGGGGCGTTGACTAGGCGGGGCCTCCGGCCGCAACCACAGCGCCAACGATCGCTGCTAACGGAGGGGAGCCTTGCCGGTGAGAGCCACTGATCTGAAGAACAGCTGCCTGCGGTGCCTCCCTGAACCGCTTGACGGAGGCCCCCGAGGGGCGGTGTGGTAGCGCGGACTGGGAGGGGGCGCTTGGCTCCTGCCCCCTCCCCAAGTCTCGCTCGGCCAACTGAGTTCCGCCCACTCTTGTGGCCTACGCCTTGCACAAATGGCATAAGTCCTAGATGTTGGGTGCCATAGTTGAGGGTTCCGAGCAGCGCTTGTAACACTGTCTGAAGCTCATTTGCACCTGCTGCAGCTTCACTATTCTCAAAGTAAGTGGGGGCTGTTTGAGGACCTGACTGCATTGGAAAGCAATGTGATGCGGTGCTTCCCTGAACCGCTTGACGGAGGCCCCCGAGGGGCGGTGTGGTAGCGCAGACTGGGAGGGGGCGCTTGGCTCCTGCCCCCTCCCCAAGTCTTGTTGCCCTGGTGTCCTGGGTCCGGCGGAACTTTTTGCCTTTTGGTGACTCTTCCATTCTGGACCTTGTCCCACAATCCGTTTGATCTGAAGACACGTCCTGCGGCCTGGTCCCTGAATGTGTGCAAGGGGACGGTATTGATTGGATCAAGATGGCGGCTTCACACACAGCTGACTCAAGTGTTGCTGCTGATGCTATGCAGACAAAAACTGGTTTTCAGTTTGTACATTCTTCAGGATTTTTCCATCCAAGGCTGGTTGAGAGTTTGTAGAACGATGGCTTTAGATTTTCAACATACTACTATTCAACATTCTTCATAAATGTAATTCTGGTCCTGCCGCTACTTATTGGAGACATTAAACTATACTCTGGACCTGCCTGGCCTCGACCAAAATGGCGCCAGTATGTGAGCGACTTGCAACTCCTTATGACGTTCTAGTTACTTAGCCTTGACGTTATGGGGGATGTATGCGGTCTTTGTGCACATGGCGGGCGGGGAAGGGTACTGACTGGGAATACGGACAACCCTATTGATGTCGATTTTTCATTATTGATTATTGTATTATTAAAGCTTCGGAGTAATGTAACCCATGATACTCGCCCATGGTGTGCGTATGGACGATTTTATTGTAACTGATCCTGTTATACTTTCAATTAAAAAAATCAACTTTCACTGATCCTACAACCGTTTATCACGTTTAGTTTTTTCATTATTGATTATTGTATTAATAAAGCTTCGAAGTAATGTTACCCATGATACTCGCCCATGGTGTGCGTATGGACGATTTTATTGTAACTGATCCTGTTATACTTTCAATTAAAAAATCAACCTTCACTGATCCTGCAACCGTTTGTCACGTTTAGTTTTTTCAATTAAATGTCTTGCTTGTTACATACTCCTATACCCCTGGCTTTTGAAAGACACCATCTTGTAGAATAAAGGGCTGCGTCAAGGGTGGTATTGCCTAACCCTGGGCAGAGCACTTCGCTCCGCCCACGGAGTGCACGTAGTGTTGCCTACTACGCGATTCGCAAAGTAGGCGTAGTAGGCAACACTACGCACACCCGTGGACGGAGCGAAGTTGCCGGCCGCCTCCCTCCCTCCCGCCCTCTTTTACACCCTTAATTTGGATTTTTAATAAGTTAAAAGGTAAAGAAATGCACTTACCTTTTATGCGGCGTCCCGGGGGCTTCATCTTCTTCTTTGCGCCAACTTCATCCAACCAAATGCACATGCGCGGGCGGCCACGCCTGCGCATTTCTTGCAAGAAATGCGCATGCGCGGGTGCCCGCGCATGCACATTTGGTTTGGAAGAAGTCGGCGCAAAGAAGGAGATGGAGCCCCGGGACGCCGCATAAAAGGTAGGTGTTTTTCTTTACTTTTTAACTTATTAAAAATCCAAATTAGGGGTGTAAAAAAGGATGGGAGGGAGGCGGGCGGCGCGTAGTGGGTCTACGCGAAGCGCGTGGGTGGGCGTAGATTCAAGCCCACTTCACGAAGCTTCGCGTAGCCCCACTACGCCCACTACGCCCAGGGTTAGTATTGCCCAGAATGCCTTGTTTTCTAGTGCTCGTAATAACGAAGCCAGAACTGCCGAAAAGGGATTCTGGTCCTGCCACTACTTATTGGAGACATTGAACTATACTCTGAACCTGCCTAGCCTCGACCAAAATGGCGCCAGTATGGGAGCGACTTGCAACTCCTTATGACGTTCTAGTTACTTAGCCTTGACGTTATGGGGGATGTATGCGGTCTTTGTGCACATGGCGGGCGGGGAAGGATACTGACTGGGAATATGGACAACCCTATTGATGTCGATTTTTCATTATTGATTATTGTATTAATAAAGCTTCGAAATAATGTTACCCAAGATACTCGCCCATGGTGTGCGTATGGACGATTTCATTGTAACTGATCCTGTTATACTTTCAATTATAAAATCAACCTTCACTGATCCTGCAACCGTTTTTCACGTTTAGTTTTTTCAATTAAATGGCTCGCTTGTTACATACTCCTATACCCCTGGCTTTTGACCCTTTCCTACGCGCGGTCTGTACTACCGCCCTCGGGCGATCTATGTAATGAACAGACTACCATTGCCGAAACACAAGGGAATGCATCTCAGAGAGATAAGTCAAGTACGTGGTAGATAAAAAACATTTCCGTGTTTATGCACGCTGATGTGCTTTGAACGATGCGCCCCCCCCCCCTCATCATTTAGATTACCACCGCCCATTGCAAAAAAGCATACCGAGCGCTCCCAAAGAAAAAAAAAACTTTTTTTTTTGTTTGTTTTTGCCCCGCGGGGCCCTTTTAAAGCCTCCACATCAAACCTAGGGGGTCAGGGAGGATCTACTATGCCCCCTTTATGTAATTTCCCCCTTTGTTTTGGCCTCCTCTTGTCTCTCGATCCTACCGAGAGACAAGATGGCGGCCGCTCCGGACTGTTCAGAATGTTGACAGACACCGGAGACCCAATCAGCTTCGCTTCGCGAAGTTCCGTTACGCGTTAAGTACGCGAACCGGAGCGCTACCCGGAGCGCTGTCACAGATATATATATGTTTTTGAACATTAATTTATCAAAATCCACTGGAGCACATATATTGAGACCTAGCAAAGGCACATCGGGCTAACAGTCCCTACAATTTTGCCAAGTTTCGTGCAAATCCATTCAGCCGTTCGAGCTAAAAGTGAGGCCAAACGTCCTATGGAAATTAACATGGGAAAAACGCGTTTTGGGACCCCCCTTTTTTCTCTGCCCCCCCTTGACGAAACCCCCCCAAATTTTTAGGGGCTGCTCAGAAACAAAATGTGCAATTTTCCTGACAATTTCAGCCAATTCCGTCCACAAACGCTAAAGTTATTAGACATAGAATTTTCAAAAATCCCATAGAGAAAAAATCCTAACATAAAACCATTGAAATTCCCACGTTATAGTTAGTTGGACTCACTATAACTTGCGCGCCTGCAATGCACTGCTGATGATGTCACATATTACATCACTCATGACATGGTCAGTGACATCACTCATGACATCACTGATGACACCATCCAGGGAATGTGTGTCTTTCTGAAAAATAAATATGTTTTATATTTTAGTTTCTATTTTTGAATATGTGTTTCAAGGGTTACATTACACTGAAAGGAGGTCTGTCACTCGGTCACAAGGATGCTGTCACTGTTTTTTTTATTCTTTTTTGTTGTTTTATATTTTTTAATATCAGTATGAGTGTCTGTATGGTTTGGTGGGGGTATTACTTAGCACATATATGCATCAATGACTGACTCACTGTTTCTATGTGTTTTGAAGACAGCATATGTGCAGGACTGCATGGGTGAATGAGTGTGTATATGTGTGTGTTAGTGAGTGAATGACTGTCTCACTAGTGTCTTTATCAGTAACTACATATGTTTTAATCTAGTATATGTGAGTATTGATGTATACAAGTGAGTATATGTGAGAATGAGAGATTGTAAGAGTTCCTGTTTAAATAAGTATGTGTTTCTATAAGTGATTTTTAAGACAGTAAGTATGTATAAGTTTCCTTAGAAGTAAGGTGGTAGTGTGTGTATAGCTGTATATGCAAATAAATGGATGTTCAATAGTTTATTTGCATGTGTGAGTATGTGTGTGAGTAACTTTTGGTTGACTGTCGGTGAGTAACAGGATGTATATGTGTATCACTACATATGATGAGTGAGTATATGTATTAGTGACTATATAGAACTGTTGGTGAATGAGTGGATGTGTATATAGATGGTGGAATGACTGAATTGGTTGTTGTAACTGGTATGGGTATGTCCATTTTTTTGAAAATGTTAGTTTGCATTTTTGAATATGTGTTTCAAGGGTTACATTACACTGAAAGGAGGTCTGTCACTCTGTCACAAGGATGGTGTCATGAGTGATGTCATGAGTGATGTCACTGACCATGTCATGAGTGATGTAATATGTGACGTCATCAGCAGTGCATTGCAGGCGCGCAAGTTATAGTGAGTCCAACTAACTATAACGTGGGAATTTCAATGGTTTTATGTCAGTAAAATTTCCAGCTAACTATAACTGGTGTGAAACCTCTGTTTTTTTCAGTGAATTTAATACGTTTTTTAAATGCTAATTCCTAACTATAACTGGTGTGAAACCTATGGTTTTTTCATTGAATTTCTTAGGTTTTTTAAATGCTAATTCCTAACTATATATAGGGCCACAAACCTTTGTTTTTTTCAGTGAATTTCAAAGGTTTTTTAATAGCAAATGTCTATAGCTATAAAATGTAATATTTTTTAAAATGAATCCTATATTATATATTTATGTAATACTATTTTTTTATGTATATTGTTCATATATTTTTTTTTTATCTTGGATCGCTCCCGGTGCGCGTACCGGTAAGCGGACCGGTAAGCGCAGTATTCCGGCGTGCCCCGGTGCGCGTACCAGGGCGCGTCCCGGTAGCGCACCCCTAAAAAAAAGAAACAAAATAATGGAGTGAGCATAAAGAAAGGGGACAGAAAGAGTGGTGTAAAGAGAAAGAGAGCTAGAGGGAGGAACACAGAGAGACTGTGTAATAGATAGTAAGACAAAAAAAATGTGTTAGAGGAAGTAACTGAGAAAAGGAAACACATGGGGAGTGACAGAGAGAAAGGATAGAGAGAGAAAAGGAAGGAGTGACACAAAGGGACTGAGTGAACCAGAAAAGAAAGGAAAGTGAGGGAGTGTGGGTGAGCAGGAAGACTGAAAGAAGTTGAATGTGGTTGAAAAGTAAGGAAAAGGGAAATAAACATGGAGGATAAGAATAAGTGAGGGAAGCAGAGTAAGGAAACAGGGGTAACATAGCGTGAGAGAAAAGTAGTGAGGTTAAAGCAAAGGATCATGACAAACTACATTTTTTTAGTCACACCTACCATATAATTAATTTAAACTTAATTATATTTTTTTTCTACACTTTGTATCTGTGAAAGAGAGAACAAAAAATAAGTTATAATTAGTAGAATATATATTTTAAAATAAAAGAGACAGGTCAAGAGGTTAAAAATCATAAAAGTGTATAAAGAAATAAAGCAAGAGTGAAGGATACAGAAAAGGAAATAAAGTAATGTAGAAGGACAAAAAGAGTGAAAAAGAAATAGAAGAAAAGCAAATTACTAAGAGTAAGGCAGATAAATTCAGTGACAAAGAGGAAGAGAAGATGAGAGAAATGAAGTGAAGGTAAGTAAGATACAAAAAGAATGTGACAGAGTATGAAAAAAGAGATGAGTGAGTAAAGAGAAATTAGTAAAAGAGCAAAGGAGGAAAAGACGGAAAAGGCAAATAAAGCAGAGAGACTGAAAGCTGAAAAGTGGTGCAAGGGACAGAGGGGATGCAGACAGTTGAAATGGGAATGAAGGGTTGTGAAAAAAGTGGAATAAAAGAACGGGGATAAAACAGAGTGAGAGAAAGGCAGTGTGAGTGAGTAAAGAGAGCTGAAAAAGGGTGGAAAAAGGAAAGTGAGTATAAAGACAATGGGAATACAATATAAATTACACAAAACAAACTATAGAATAACTTCTCCAACATGTTACATAGTTTATTTTTGCTGTTCTCAGAATATATTGAATTTCACTAAAAACAGTAAGTTCAAACTATTCATCATATGACAGCGGGGAAAAAAAAACACAATCTAAAAGATTGTGTTTAAAAAAAACAATATAAACTTACAAATCACATATTTACACTAATCTTTGATTCACTTACTTTTCCTTGAGGCCAAATAGTAGATCGTGAAGGTCCTTTTCATTGGAAAATACTCTGCTGTTCTCTAAAACTTCCATTTCATCAACTTTCTATAAAAAAAAACTCTAAGAACATCTGAAATATGTCTCAATTTTTTCTTTTTCTCGTTGTGTTAAGTTATGACTCTATCCTAATTCCAACACTATTCCTTGCGGCCAAATAGTGTCAGATTTATCAGTCTATTTTCAAACTCAGAAATTACAGTTTATCCGATTTTTTGAAAGAAAAGCTCATACCACATTTTCACAATGTATAACTATTCATATTCCCATCTCTGGATCACTCATGTTCAACATTTCCTATAATACTGATATCATTTACTATGAGATCCACTTACAGTACCTATATGAGAACTGGATGTTTTATATTATGTTCATCACTTTTATTCACAATAAAATTTTAAAAACACTAGGTAAGACTTTTTTAAGTCAAAAGGCAAACGTTGTTTGAAAGTCAAATGAGTATCATTACAGACAGACCAACCTTTTCGACATTTTAAATAAGCTGTATAATGCCCTGATGTTGTTGAAGGACCGTCATGATAAATAATAGCTACAGTTACAAAGGTTTTTCCTGAAATTGATAACTGAGAAGCCACGAAATTTCTAATAGAAGTTGTCAATTTAGTTCCATCAGATCTACATCGTTGAAACATTAAAATGACATACTGTCCATAAGTTTGTATAAATAATGTGGACAGCATTGGACACTTAGATTGGGAACAAACCATATTATGATCAGCTGCTTTAAGTATATTATTAAAAGACACTGATTTGCAGTCTGGTAAAGTCAAATATATAAATCTTTCAGTGTGTATTCTAGTACCACTTGATAAACTACAATTGTCGCAGTCATGCTGCCATTAATAAGAAAGTCTAAAAAGATTTTCTACATCTACACCTTCATCTTCCAATACACCAAACATATACATTAAAAATTCCTGACAATCCTGCTGAATATTTTGTGAACATTTTTTTGACCTGAACATATATCTAAAAGATTTCGAATTTCCGAAACACTTTCTATTTTTGCTCTATCACTGCTACATTTCTGAAACACAGAATTCAATAAACCGCAGAATCTTTGATCCCGATTTTCAACAATCTGTTCTTGTAAAGTTTTAAGAAAAAAAACAACATTAACCACTACATTAGCATAGAAGTTGACACCAGAACTGTTTTCAAATTGAAATCCAACAACATCTTGAACAGAATCCTTTTTCTTTCTGCTTACAATTACAGTTTCATCTACTTTTTGTCTTTTTGCTACTACCTCACTGCAATTATTCTCATTTCTTCTTTTTGGCCTACCACACATTTTTCAAACAGAGGATATAGAGGCAAATGTGGAGCATACTCTCTTCTTAACCTATTGTATTCTTTAACACAATCTAGATCTGCACAAATCTTTGTCTCATCACACTCAATCAAGTACAATCCTGATAAAGTTCTGACTCGTGATAATGCCACTTATGCCATACCCTCTTTAAACACAGAACTTCTAATGTTCACCAAAGCACTATCTACACTTAAACCTTGAGATTTATGAATTGTCACCGCATGTGCCAAACAAACAGGAAACTGTTTTTGGCGAACATATAAGTCTTTTACAAGCAAAAATCTAGCAGAACAACGACTAATTTGTTGTACTTGCTCAATGCCAACAAATTTTATTTTTAAAAATTCAATTCCATCTCTATATCTATAATTCACAAAATCAACAACATGACCCATTGCTCCATTTACCAGACCTCTTTCAACATTTAAATTCCTTCTCAAAATGATACGACAATTTAAACACACATTCAGAGTCTTTTCAAATCCAGCTGTTTTAGATATACTTTTCTCTAATTAATCCAATTTTGTTTTCAACTTTTCTGACAAAACAATTGTTGCACCCATATGCTCTATTTTATCTATTGCTTCCAGTTTCACAATCTCTTCATTTTCTAACTTTAACATTTTGTTGTTGAAGATGGAACATTCTTGCAGAGTTGGCATCAAACATATCCCAGATTTCTTCTCAGTAATTTTCTTAAAAATATTCTCCGGGAAGAATGTTTTCATTTGGATACAAATTTGAAATTAATCGAGCATGTAAAGCTTCTTTCCCAAGCTCAATTACTTTTCCGATTCTTACATCTTGTAGAATAATTTTATAATCTTCATCCTTTGCCTGTCACATATTTTGAAGCAGTTCTGCATATTTAAAATTTAACCATATATTAACGTTCCCAATGCTTCCAAGGGACTTCCTGGTATCTTCATGCGTGAGCATTTTAAACACTGGTTGTCCTTTTACTGGAGTCAACTGCAGTAGATCTCCAAAGACAATAATGTGTTTTCCTCCAAATAACACATCATACTATATTCTAAGAATTTCTTGCATTCTCAAATGCACAAAAGCAAGCATTAGATTTGAGACCATGCTTACTTCATCAATGATAAGAAGTTTCATTTTCTTCAGTACTCTGGAAACTTCAGAACACGCATCTCCAGATAGTTTGTTGTAATGCAATTTATTATCATGCTCAACTGGCAGCATCAGTAAACGATGTAGAGTAATCCCTTTAATGTTATGTGCTGCCAGTCCAGTTGGAGCGGTTACAACACAAGACAGCGGTGATTCAGTCCTTTTCTGCAAATAAGTTGCAATGGCTTTAATCAGAAAACTTTTTCCTGTTCCCGCTTCTCCACTTACGTACAGTCGGACAGGCTTAAATCATGTACATGAGCACTCTTTTTTCTCATGTCTGAATCCATGTTCAATCTGTTCTGTGACTTTGTCATATATCTTTTTCTGCTCAACGTTTAGTTGCTTTACCAAATCTTTTAAGTTAACTACATCCTCTTGAGCTTGTTCCATAGCTCTTTCCACCTCATCCATGGCAGTTGCAGCTTCATTTTGGATAATTGGTCCTCCTAGTGGATCCTGACTCAATGAAGTAGAACTCTGACTGTCTTGAGAACTATCTCTAGCAATCTCTTCAGCAATTGTGGTTTACCGCTCTATTTATTCGTTCCACATTTGCAGATAATTTGGAAAAACTGGACATTCTATGGTATCCTTGGTTGCATTAAAAGAGTCTTCATAACAGAGAAAATCTCCAAGTAGTTCCTCTTCTGTACGCCATGGCTTAAAGAGTTGCAAAAGAGCTAAATTGTAAAATTCTCTTTTGTCTGGAGATTCGCAACTTAGTTTTCGATGATTAATCAAATGGCCTTTTCTCTGCTTCACTAGACATCCTTCATACCCAATGACAGCATATTTTCCATTATTGATATCTTCTGTGATGTTCCTCTTATAACTGTAGTTTTGCAGAACTGCATACAGACAAGGTGAGTACTTCTATTTGGATAGTATGTATCCAACATGTTTGTCTTCAAAATATCTGTACTGTTTGGTTCTTTCTCCGCCAAATATTCAATTTCTTGTACAGATTTCAAAACTCGGTTTCGTGTTGCAGCAAGACCTAGACTCACCCAAATGATTGTTCTTGATTTTGCATAGAGACTTGCTGATGATAACCGATCGGAACATTCATATGCTCCAATTTCTCGATGCGACAACATCTTCAGAATGAAACTGTATAATTTTTTACTTATACTCTTTTCATGTGAAATGTCTTCCCACATTTCCTTCAGTTCAGTCTTTTCTTTTTTTGTGATGTAAGGCGTCACATATCGAGCCACAGCAATAGAGTTGTCAGCAACGAACTGAATATCCATGTTAGCATTCCACATGGATAAAATCACTGGGTTGTAGCCGTTGATGTACTTGGACTCTTCGTTTCTTTTTAAATTGTATGTATTTTTTGGTGATTTCCTTGTCACAGTATGTCGCAGAGAAGACATCAAATTATTTACTCTTCCTTTAGAAATCACTGGTCGTGGAAACGCGAAACAACATTTCGTGTAGAATTTCTCCTTGTTTTTAAATTTTCGACGACAGTACTTTCCACAACGATGGGATTGAAAACGTAAAACTTGTTGCCTTAAACTGTTTTCTTCAGTAGTTTTCGGAACAGCACATGTTGAATATTCTTCAATGAAACTCATCACTGTGTCATCCGAATCAGTTCCAAATTTGGGTGCATCTTTAATCCATAACAACATATGTATGTGAGGAGCACCTCTCGCTTGATACTCCTTCCTCCAAAAGAAATCCAAAACCTCTCCAAGGGGAGGATTTTTTTTGTTGGTAATAAAAGACATCATAGCTTCAAATCTATGATTAAAATATCTGCAAACATTCACTGGATCCAAAGAACACAGTTCTCCAGGTGTTTTCAATTCTATATTTTGTATGTTTCCATTTACCTCTCGTAGAAGTTGAAGTAAGTCGTCCCATGCATACTCAGCACAGCTAAGAGTGAGGAACCATGTAGGAGTTCCTAAGTTTCTTAGCATACATTTCAATTCCCCATGATGACGGAACCAATACTCGTTTGTTCCATGCTGACATGCTATGAGATTGATTAGCTGAGATTCCAAAATACTGTCTTGCAGGTTGACTTTCTTCATAAAGTCCCTCGCCGAAACATTTTGCAGATGAGCTCCACTTTTCAGTATATGATTAACTGCATAAGAAAGCCCAGATAAATCACTTTCATACAGTAGATGAAACAAATACGGAATGCATTGACGAAACCTTGGATCTACAGCATATAATCTTAAAGTCAGGTATTCAGCTGCAGAAATTTGAACTGGGCGATCGTCATATCGTCCACCTCGACCTGTTGGAAATAACTGTGGAAAACAACGAGCTTCCAAACTTTCTTCCCATACACTAATAGGACTTCCTTTTACTGCTTTCATTTGAAACAAGTCAATTGCATTTCCCATTACATCTTTGAAATGTAAAGGATGAACAGTATAATTTTCATATATTTCTTCACTTCTAGACACATCAACTTTTTCAATTTGGCCAACTGAACAATCACTGTCTTCTTCTCTAGCTGTTTCCTCTGCTACAACACTTACATCTTTGTAGTACTCATTGTTTTTCACCAAATACAACATTGCCTTTTTGACTTTACTAACATCCACTAAATCTTGCCAGATTTTCTTATTCTTTGTCGGAACCCCATTAACTAGAATAACCGGAGGATCCTCTTCTACTCTTTCTACACCAATTGTATCAATATTTTTCTTGACATCTAGAGGAAAATAAACAAACTCTTCCCTTTAATCCTCTTTGTAAATCTGTAGGAGGCAATTTCCCTATCTTAGGCTCCATGCGAACAATAGCCTGAAAAGGATGGACACATTGAATCAAAATAGATTCATAAGTATTTAAATCCATCAATTCAGAAGGAATATCTATCAACTGAAGATTATTATGAACAGCTCTAGCAGGCATTCTATTTTATTTTAATTTTTTCAAACAATAATTACAAATACACTGATCAAAACTCAAATCAAAAGAATTCTCCACCAACAAATAACTTACAAAATCCTTCCATTCACTATTATTTTCCAATTCACATTTTGCATATAAATCAACTAACCTAGTCTGAATCTTATAATGAGTCCGTCGACAACACACACAAGTTAAAATAGGCCTTTCACTTGATTTCACCTTAAACTTGGTAATTTCCTCGTCAAACTTTTGTATACTTGAAATCTGTACATTGTCTTCCACATTACCATTCATTACTATATCCATTTCTACATTGTCCTCTTTGTTTCCAAAATAACAAAACTAAATTTCTTCACAAATAGTCTTCACATCTACTTCAGATCCATGCAAAAGAGCACTGTTTAAGCTTAAGTGCTGGACTTTTTGCATAATACAACCTTCTCACTAATTTCCTCACCTTATTATGATGCACCGCTAACATCCTAAAATGATGAAAAACACTCTGACATACTTTTCTAGAAAGACAAGCCAGTGAATGCCCATGCAAACCTGTGTTTTCTCTCACTCTGCAAGGATCTAACTCTTGCAAGATCTTCATTTTCTGTTTTACACTTTTCTTACTATATGTACGTGAGAAATTTCGAAGCAAATCGATTGAATCCTGTCGCACACTGCAAATACTACTGCACTTCCATGTGTACACTGGACCCTTAGTACGTCTCCCTAAAACTTCATCAGCTAATACCTCTTCCGCATCTCTAGACACAAGTTTCTCTTTTTCCAACGGACAACCATCTTTCACCTCATATGCTCGACCACTGGTGTCAACTGCATGCACCAAATCATTTTCCTGAAAGTAACTCTCATTAAAAAATGGCTCAGAGCTTGAACTATGCATCCATTCTCCAGAAAAAACTTCACTAAAATTAGTCCGATTAATTATTCTTTTCCATCTACTGTTCGATTTGAAAACATCAATTGCCTTGTTAAGTATCCTAATTCTATTGATTACTAAAATAAATAATTTTTTCTTAATTTCAAAAGCCTGATCAACAATCTTCTCTACACTTTTCTTTTTCTTGTAAAAAACAGCTCTCTGTTTACCTTTCTTTTCAGTTTTTAAGCAAATTTAAAACTACCCTATTGCGAAACATTCGTCTACGCATGTCCCTAAATAGATTTTGCCTTCTATTGCTATCCATACTCTTCTCTCCTGCTCCAGTAGTGACATTTTTTGAGGGTCTCTCCCTCCTTTTCAAATTTGCTCTCTCCTTCTGGATCTTCACATTCCCGTTAACATTTTTTTTCCCTCTACATATGTTCCGAAAAAAAGACTTAGTTGTCTTACCAGGAGCTTTTTTTGTGTTTTTTGAAGTACTTGTTGTAGGGGATTCCTTTAATTCCGTTGCTGATTTTGTTCTTTTCTGTGTGGTATTTTTTCTTCTCCTTTGCCTTGACGGCATTTTTGCTTACTTTTGAAATGTTGATTTCAATCTGTGGTAAAGAAAAAAATAACACATTATAGACCACTATTATCAAACAACAAAGCAATGACAATAAGCAAACTATATAAACACTAATTTGCAACATATCTAAGTTTATACCACAGCAACTATATAACTAGGAGTAAGACAAAGAAAAACAGATAGAGGGAGTAACACAAAGACACAGAGAGACTCAGACAAAGAAACAGGTAGAGGGAGTAAAACATAGAGAAGGACTAAGACAGAGAGAGTGTATAATATGTTGAAAGGCAGAAAAAGGATGTAGTAGGGAGAGGAAGTAAGTAAAAAAAGTGAGTAAGTCAGAAAAAGGATGTAACAGGGTATAAAACAGAGAGAGGGTGTAACAGGAAGTAAGACAGAGAGAGGGTGTTAGAAGGGAAAAGGTTGTAAAAGAGACTAAAACAGAGAGAGCCTGTAAAGGAAGAGACAGAGAGTAACTTTGAGAGAGGGTGTAAGAGGAAGTAAATCAGAGACAGGACTTTACAAGAAGTAGGTCCGACAGAGGGTGTAACAGGAAGAGAGAAAAAAAGTCAGAAAGAGGGAGAGAGAGGGTACAAAACAGACAAAATGTGTAATAGGGAGTAACTCAAGGACAGAATATTACAAAGAAAAAGGTTGATTAGATAGTATCTGCATGATTACAAAAATATATTAGCACATTTCACAATCAGGTCATCTATGTTTCCTCAGATTAGTCATGTTTTTTGATTATGCTTGGTTAAAACATTTTGCTGCATAGAGGAATTGCATTATGTGAAATAGTGAAGTTTCAGTAGTAAAATTGAATGCTTGTACATAGGACCTGTGCTGTGTTTCTAAAATGTAATTTAAAAAACGATTTTGGGGTAATTGAATGGTTTTTATATTTTTGATAAGGAATTAATAGTGTTTACCTAATTAAATACATATATTTGAACCTTTTACAATGATATCACCTGTGTTACCTCAGATTAGGATGCAGATTGAGCTTCTTTCTTGTTGGTTTGTGTCATGTTTTTTGATAATGCTTGGTAAATAGATTTTTCTGAATAGAGGTATTGCATTATATAAAATTGAGAAGTTTTACTAGTGACATTGAATGCTTGTACATAGGACCTGTGCTGTGTTTGGAAAAAGCTATTTAAAAAACAAATTTGGGGTAAATGCATGGCTTTTATATTTTTGAGAAAGAATTAATAGTGTTTGGCTCATTAAATAAATATATTAACACATTTCACAATCATATCACCTGTGTTTCCTCAGATTAGTAAACAGATTGAGCAGATGAGGTGATGCCTATTCAGGGGTGCAAAGGACTTGAGCACCGTGTCCAATAGTGCAATGGACAAGACTTACCTTCTCTGACCCTTGGGCAAGCCTCACCTCCTCTGTGCCCCCTTGACAAACCTCAATGTATTGGGTATAATTAATAGTGACAGGGTGCACATGAAGTGAGGCCTGAACAGGAGTGTTATGTTATGTTATAAAACATTTTATTGCGCGCTCTGCTACTACAGAGTATCCTGGCGCGATATGTAAGCACTAAGCTGACCCAATCCAAAAAGAAAGAAACAGAAAACTAAATACTGAGATTAAAAAGATGGGTTTTCAGCCCTTTCTTAAATCCAGCTAATGTAGCTGATGATCTCAGCAAAAGCGGCAGGGCATTCCAGGACCATGCTGTTTGGACAGAAATTGAATGACCACCCAGTCTCGCATATCTGACTTTGGGCATAGACATCAGACGGAGATTGGCCGATCGAAGAGCACGATGAGGAGTGTAAAAGGTAAACCTCTTGTGCAAGTATTGTGGGCCTTGCTGATGCAAAGCCCGAAAGGCCAGAACCAATGATTTGAACATAATGCGATGTGCCACTGGGAGCCAGTGGAGCTCTCGAAGATGGGCATGTGCACTAGTTCTTCGTGGAAGATGGAACAGAAGTCGCACGGCCGCATTCTGAATGATCTGCATTCGCTTTATAAGGTATTTAGGGAGACCACTATAAAGAGCATTGGCATAATCGAGCCTTGACAGGATCAAAGCACGCAAAACAGTCTCCTTCGCCTCCCTATGGAGAAGTGGAAGGAATCTCTTGAGTGACTTGAGGGTCGCAAAACAGGTCGCAGTAAGTTTTTTTAGATGAGCTTCAAACTTAAGATCCTGTCCAAACCAGATCCCCAGGTTTTTGGCCGGGCCTCCATGATAGCTAGGACATGCAAAAACAGTCGGCCAAATAAGCTCCCTAAAATTGGCCGGAAAATTGCCATAAAATAGTAGCTCTGACTTGTCCTCGTTGCATTTGAGCTGGGCTGAGACAAGCCATCGAAAAACATGGGTCAAACAAGAACAGACAGCCCGAGCGTCTAAGCAGTCCTTAGTCCAGGCAAACAACAGCTGCGTGTCATCGGCGTATGACATTATTTTGGCTCCCCACTGCTCAGCCAGATAGATCAACTGGGTCATATACACGTTGAACAGCAGTGGGCTTAGCGTCTAGCCCTGTGGTAGTGGAGTGCAGATGAGGTGATGCCTGTCCAGGAGAACAGAGGAGGTGAGGCCTCTGTCGAAGAGTGCAATGGACATGACTTCAAAAAGCCTCTCCCCCACTGCATACTAAAACACAGACTTCACCTCTTTTGCACCCCTGAACAGACTTCTCTCCCACTACACTCTTGAACACAGGCCTCACCTCCTCTGCACCCCTGTGCAAGCCTCACGTCATCTACAATCCTAAACAGGCTTCACCTCATCTGCACCCCTAGACAGGCCTCACATCATCTATACCCCTGGACAGGCCTCACCTCATGTACACTATTTATTCCTTCTCCAAAATGTAAAAACTATTCATTTACCCAAAAATCGTTTTTAGCATCACATTTAAGAAACACAGCACAGGTCCTATGTAAAAGCATACAATTTCACTACTGAAACCTCACTATTTCACAAAACAGAATTCCTCTATCTTGCATATGTTGATATCAAGCATTTCCAAACAACATGCCACAAACCAATAAGGAAGAAGCTCAATCTGCTTCCTAATCTGAGGTAACACAGGTGACATCATTGTAAAAGGTTCAAATATATTTATATAATGAGGCAAACACTAAAAAATTCCTTCTCAAAATATAAAAGGCATTCATTTACACCAAAATCGTTTTTTAAATAACATTTTAGAATCACAGCACAGGTCCTATGTACAAGCATTCCATGTCACTAGAGTAACTTCTCAATTTTACATAATGCAATTCCCCTATGCTGCAAAACCTATTTACCAAGCATTATCCAAAAACATGATACAAACCAACCAGAAAGAAGCTCAATCTGCATCCTATTCTGAGGTAATGCATGTGACATCATTATAAAAGGATCACATATATTTATTTAATGAGGCAAACACTAATAATTCCTTCTCAAAAATATAAAAGGCATTCATTTACACCAAAATCGTTTTTTAAATAACATTTTAGAAACACAGCACAGGTCCTATGTACAAGCATTCCATGTCACTAGAGAAACTTCTCAATTTTACATAATGCAATTCCTCTATGCTGCAAAACCTATTTACAAAGCATTATCCAAAAACATGACACAAACCAACCAGAAAGAAGCTCAATCTGCATCGTATTCTGAGGTAATGCAGGTGACATCATTATAAAAGGATCAATTATATTTATTTAATGAGGCAAACAGTAATAATTCCTTCTCAAAAATATAAAAGGCATTCATTTACACCAAAATCGTTTTTTAAATAACATTTTAGAAACACAGCACAGGTCCTATGTACAAGCATTCCATGTCACTAGAGAAACTTCTCAATTTTACATAATGCGATTCTCCTATGCTGCAAAATCTATTTACAAAGCATTATCCAAAAACATGACACAAACCAACCTGAAAGAAACTCAATCTGCATCCTAATCTGAGGTAATGCAGGTGACATCATTGTAAAAGGTTCAAATATATTTATTTAATGAGGCAAACACTAATAATTCCTTCTCAAAAATATAAAAGGCATTAATTTACACCAAAATCGTTTTTTAAATAACATTTTAGAAACACAGCACAGGTCCTATGTACAAGCATTCCATGTCACTAGAGAAACTTCTCAATTTTACATAATGCAATTCCCCTATGCTTCAAAACCTATTTACCAAGCATTATCCAAAAACATGACACAAACCAACCAGAAAAAAACTCAATCTGCATCCTAATCTGAGGTAATGCAGGTGACATCATTGTAAAAGGTTCAAATATATTTATTTAATGAGGCAAGCACTAATAATTCCTTCTCAAAAATATAAAAAGCATTCATTTACCCCAAAATCGTTTTTAAATAACATTTTAGAAACACAGCTCAGGTCTTATATACAAGCATTCAATTTCACTACTGCAAATGCACTTTTTCACAAAATACAATTCCTCTATGCATTAAAATGTTTTAACCAAGCATTATCAAAAAACATGACACAAAACAACATTAAAAAAAACAATCTGCTTCCAAATCTTCTCCATAGAGCATACAAGTCTCTATCTAAATTAAATGAATCATTTCTTACCTTTACAAATGCATTGGGAGATAGAGAACAATGTCAGACACACACACCAATTTTTCTTTAGCAGAGCAAAAGGTATGCACTCCACACACTGCAACCATGACTGGCAAAGAAAACCTCTAACTCTACACAGATATGCCTCATTTCAACCAATCAAAACTCTTCCCTCACTATTTTCAAACCAACACCCTTCCCCCCATCCCTTTCTATCTGTTACCATAGCAACTCCCTCCTTACTTAACTCACAGGCTCAAAAGTTTATTCTACAATGTTGCAATTGAACTAAGCAAGGATGTTTGACCTTCAATACACCAGCTTATCCGATGAAATGTTTCTTTAATTGACTTTATCTTAACCATTCAAATTGCTTCTTTCACAAAACACAACCATGCACCCTAACTTTTAGTTTTTAACTATCTGAATCCAGCAATCATTGCTTGTGATTCAAGAGCAGTGAAACTCTACAATTATTTTTTTGTAAACTCCTACTGTTCCAACTGCCATTTCATTCCCACACTTCATCTGGCTGCACCAGAACCTTCTCTCATCATGTATTCTGTGTGGATTATTGGACATAGCTACATCCACTGGGCTCAAAGGTATGCAGCTTGTAGAAATTTTCACAACCTTGATTTAACAAATGTGGAAATCAAGTGGATTGGCCAGAGAGGATTGAGATGTTACCAATTGATACCATTAATGAAAACCTTTTTGCATCTGCCAAAAGCCTGACCTCTTAATAGTGCATTGTGGAGGAAATGACTTGGGCACTTTGACTGGGGTAGGTCTGGAAATGCTTTTAAAGGACACCTTTGATCAATTGATGACACTTTTTCCACAAACTGCCTTGGTATATTCCAATATATGTCAAAGACAGAAATGGAACTGGTCCAACCAATTTTGCCCACAATTTGAGAAAGCACGGAAACATGTGAATAAATCTGTTTCTGCTTACATGAGAGACTATGGAATGGGTTCAATATACAACAATAACTTGCGTTTCAACATGCAAGATATCTACAGAGGAGATGGTGTGCACTTCTCAGATGAGGGGAATAGAATATTCCTCCTGAATTTAAGACTGGGCATTGGAACCTACTTGTAAGTACCTAAATCAGCCACAGAACACAAAAGCTCTTTTCAGAGCTACCCTACCTCTGATCACTCAAAATGATTATCTTTCTCTAACTTCTTTCACTATTTTTCACCAGAGTACGCTCCCCGGTATGCTCCCCGGTGCGCGTATCGGGCGCTCCCCACCGCAAAATTTAAAAATATATATATTTTTTTGGGCATATATGCCCCTCCTAAACTCCCCTCAGAAAACCTAGAGGGTCAGGGGGTGTCTACTGTGCCCTTTTTTACCCATTCACAACGTTGTTTGTCCTCCATCTTGTGTCTCAATTCGACCGAAACACAAAATGGCGGACTCCCGTAGCGCTTCCGGTATGCGTACTGGGGCGCACACCGGTGAGCGCTCCCAAATAAAATGTGGGAAACGAAATTACATAAAAACCACTGAACAGACTTTCACCAAATATAGAATAGACCCTACTACATACCAATCCCTACCATTATCCCACATTTGATGGTATTCCATTGAGCCATTTGGGCTGTAGCCCTGTCTAAATATCCTGAGGTAAATTACATGACAAAAACACATATGAAACTGTTGGAATTTACAACCTATTAAAATGTTACTTACATTTTGTACTTTTATGTGCTGACATTTGATTGGTTAAGTACATGAATATATATGAAAAATGAGAGGGAAACACAGCCATTTTTACTAATACTACCTGAGGTACATTTTGAAAGAATTTTGACAGAAAACTTGAACTACTTTGAAAAAGGTAAGTTGTTAATTTGAAAGGGGAACTATGTTGTGCACTTTAAGTTAATTTGGGAAAATGTTTTCTGATAGTTATATACTGCCCGTCTGTAATAGTTATAGATTGCGATAGGCTTCTCTGTTATAATTATGGATTGAGTTAGGCTTCTCTGGTATAATTATGAATTTACTTCGGCTTCATCACATGCACTTTTTAATAGTTCTACTTCCTGCCTGAACCCATACACTGCCCAAAAATTACTTCACTGTTAGAAACTCAGAAGTACCTGTCTGAAATTAAACCCAACAGTACCCTAACTCTACTAATACAGTTAATTTTTATGCAATTTTCAGAAAGAAAATGGAAGGAGAAAAACAATCAACTGTTATTTCTTTCGAAATAAAGGTGGAAAATCCAGAAGAACAAAAAGATGAACTTAATTTCATAAATGAATCTTTGGACCAACAGTTAATAAAATGTTTGGAACAAATAGAATCATGTACTAATAATTATGAGGAAATTCCGGACAATATTATGTTAGAAGTTTTATTAAATTTTGAAAAAGAATCAGAAGAATACATTTATATTTAATAATTAAAAATTGTTTGACACAATATTCATTTTTATATGTAATTCATGAAGTAGTACCAAAACGATTATATTATAAAATGAGACTTATAGTATACTTTGCAACTTTTTTGTGTTACATAATAAGTTTACTCATAGTTACTACCTTTCTCCCACTATATTATCTCCAATGTGTATTTTACATCTCTTTTTTATCATAAGGGAGCAGGATAGACTACCCATGATCCCCTAGAACTTCTCAGGGAGTGCTTAAAGGATCTGTTTCTGCTTTCCTGACAGACTATGTTATGGATTCCATATACCACAATAACTTCTATAACAACATGCAAGATATCTACAGAGGAGATGGTGTACATTACATTTAAGTCTCTACATTGGTACCTTCATGTAGGTACTTAAATAAAAAAAACAACAAAAATATATTTTTTTAAACATCTTTTTTTTTTTTAAACTGTCATTCTTTTTCCCCAAGGTACGCTCCCCGGTACGCTCCCCGGTGCGCGTACCGGGCGCTCCCCCGCGAAAATAAAAAAAAATGTGTTTTTGCCCGCTGGGCCCTTTTATGGCCCCCACATCAAACCTAGGTGGTCAGGGGGGGTCTACCCTGCCCCCTTTGGTCATTTCCCCCTTTGTTTTTCCCACCTCTTGTGTCTCGATCCTACCGAGACACAAGATGGCGGCCGCTCCGGACTGTTTCGAATGTTTACAGACACCCAAGAGCCAATCAGCTTTCCGTGCGCACCTCGCGTGGCGCGCCCGGAGCGCGCCCCGGTGTGTGTACCGGGGCGCTGCTATAGATATATATATTTTTTTGAACATAAATTACTCAAAATCCTCTGGAGCACATTTCTTGAGACCTAGCAAAGGCACATCGGGCTACCAGTCCCTACAATTTTGCCAAGTTTGGTGGAAATCCATTCAGCCGTTCGGGCTAAAAGTGAGGTCGACCGCCCTATGGAAATTAACAAGGAGGAAAACACGTTTTGGGATTCCTGTGTGAAACCTATGTTTTTTAAATGCTAATTCCTATATATATATATATATATATATATATATATATATATATATATATATATATATATATATATATATATATATATATATATATATATATATATATAAAATTTCTATGGCAAAATGAAACCCCTCATTTTGTTCCTTTTCATATTAAATGTATTAAGTGTTACCACTTTATTCCAATCAAGATGACTTCAGGTGTGCCATACTTTTGTCATAAGTAATATGGCTGAGATACCCGCCACCCCCTCTCAACACAATCCCCAAGGATGGGAAGACGGAAACGGTTCTGAACTTTTGGAAGGCGGGAGGGAGTTACCCTCCCGGCCGTATTTATTAAAATATGAAACAAAATTAAAACATTAAAATAACAGTTTCATATCAATTTCATTTACACATTACGATGTTCTTGGCTGACCTTAACACATCTCTAATACAAAGGTTCTCCTAGCCGATACTAAACATCCTGCAAATGCATTTCTGAACATTGAAATTATACATCCTAACGTTACGGGCCAACGGCAAGGTCGTAACCGGTGTCAGATCCCCAATACCAGAATTCCCCCCTCACTTGTGAGGGGCAGTCGCACAGCGGACTATACCTCTGTGCCTACTTGCAATTTCCCTTGTCTTAGCGGGGGCCCCCTGTTAACTCGACGCCATCTTAGTGGTCATCCGAGGACTCGTGTGAGGTGTCTAGAAGGTAGCGTAGACCCCCCTCCCACCCCACACAACTTACCACATCTGCCGTTGCAGATGTCCGGGCCCCGGGAAATTCCGAGGAGGGGTCCGTAGCCCCTCCTCCCCAGGGAGGGGCCCATGGCCGCCTTCCCTTTCGGCGTCCCCATCCTTAGCGGGGACCGCCTCCCCGTTTGAGGGGCCAATGGCCGCCTCCCCCCGGGCGCTCCCATCCATAATGGGTGACACCCAAACCTCTAGGGATCTTCCAATTACTGCTCACCGATCATGACCTTACCGCCTGACCAAAAAATAAATACGACAATCTAAATCTAAGCTAACGAAGAGGAAAAAACAATCACATTTAAGCAATTCAAAGTATAAACTCTACTGAGCATCACTGTTTAGTTCAATTGCAACCATTTCTGCTGAAAAAACATGTTGAAAAGAAAATTATCACTTTATTACATACCACATTACCAATTTTTATTAAAAAATAACCTGTAAGAGAAACCATATCACGTCACTCAACTTGATTCGAACAAATCGCTGTCAACAGGGGCTGGTGGGTGGGTCAAAATTGGCTCTTCGTTCCATCTCGAGCTCACATGCAACGAGGAGGTGCAGCTTCAGAGCACAGGAACAAGAGGATGCTTCCTTGGCTTGTCGCTCCTTTTATCCTTCTTCGGGCGGGCGTAGACCCTCCTCCAATCCGCCTACCGGGCGTGGCTGGCGGTGTCGGTGTCTAGGACAACCCTCTCTTGGGCGGGAAAAGGCGCGCCCCAGCTACGCCGCTTCGGGCATACCAGCCGGGACACGCCTCCCGCCCAAAATGGTTTCCCAGGGGGATCGGGGTACTCCACCATACGTTCGGGGGGACCGAGTGGTCGCCCCTTTCCATATGGCTGAGATACCCGCCACCCCCTCTCAACACAATCCCCAAGGATGGGAAGACGGAAACGGTTCTGAACTTTTTGGAAGGCGGGAGGGAGTTACCCTCCCGGCCGTATTTATTAAAATATGAAACAACATTAAAACATTAAAATAACAGTTTCATATCATGTACAATTTCATTTACGCATTACGATGTTCTTGGCTGACCTTAACACATCTCTAATACAAAGGTTCTCCTAGCTGATACTAAACATCCTGCAAATGCATTTCTGAACATTGAAATTGTACATCCTAACGTTACGGGCCAACGGCAAGGTCGTAACCGGTGTCAGATCCCCAATACCAGAATTCCCCCCTCACTTGTGAGGGGCGGTCGCACAGCGGACTGTACCTCTGTGCCTACTTCCAATTTCCCTTGTCTTAGCGGGGGCCCCCTGTTAACTCGACGCCATCTTAGTGGTCGTCCGAGGACTCGTGTGAGGTGTCTAGAAGGTAGCGTAGACCCCCCTCCCACCCCACACAACTTACCACATCTGCCGTCGCAGATGTCCGGGACCCGGGAAATTCCGAGGAGGGGTCTGTAGCCCCTCCTCCCCAGGGAGGGGCCCATGGCCGCCTTCCCTTTTGGCATCCCCATCCTTCACGGGGACCGCCTCCCCGTTTGAGGGGCCAATGGCCGCCTCCCCCCGGGCGCTCCCATCCATAATGGGTGATGCCCAAACCTCTAGGGATCTTCCAATTACTGCTCACCGATCATGACCTTACCGCCACAGGCCCGGATAGTTGACCGGCTATCCGGACCCCCCAAAAAAAACTCCTACTTAAAGGTCATGGCTGCAAATTCCTCAACCAAGCTACGAAGTCTCCTATGAGTAAAGCATTCCCCACCCGGGACAAATGAACCCCGCCCTCTAGATACATCTGATCCCCCCTGATACATCCATGCGGAATAGAATGCAATGTATTTGTACGAAACAATCTACCAAGTTTGTTATTCACTTTCTTCACAGAATGATTTAAAGCAGACACAGAATTAGCCCCCCGCCACACCCTCCGTGGGATCATGTGGGACCATGCAATTGTGCACCCCGGGACCCTTCTCGCCAACCAACTTACAGTGCATAGTATCACCTCGAGAAGTACTCGTCGACCAATGGTCACCAAATCATTGCCCCCAAGATGCACTATGATTATAGATGGCGGTGACCTCGTCTGCCCTAACAAACCCTCCATAAAATTTTGAAACTGGTCAATACAGAGCCCGCCCCTTCGGTAGAAGGTCACCCTGTACCCGTATTCCCCAGCCATGTGAATCATGTCACCTGCTTTGAATACGTCTGCGGCACGCCTCACGTATGAGTGTCCCACGACCCACACCACTCTTTCCTCAGCCGGTGATCTTTGACCGCTGGACCCCAGGTGTCGGGTCAACTGCACAGTCTGCCCCGCCTCGTAAGCTTGCGAAACTGTAAACCAAACAAAAAACAAGAAGCGTGAGTGCATGACATTAGCTTCACAACATGTGCAACCGCACGTACCGTTTATAACAATTCGAGGACCAACGCCCCAACTGTTTCACTTTTTCGACACTCAGACCCCTGGCTGTGGCCTCAGTAGCAGCCCCTATCCGGAAGGAATGGGTCCAAAACTCGCACGGGTTCAAGCCCGCGGCTGCAATTGCCATCGCAAGCACCCGTTGGAACTGAAACCTCATCAGTGGGGTGGCGTTGGCGTGCCTCAGCAAGCTTCCCCCCCATGATGCCGCCCTCTGGGCCAAATATTCCTCAACGCATGCCACCGGGCACATGGGAGCTCCGGGAATCCGCTGGACTACTACACTGTCCCCGATCGCTCCCTCATCGGTCTTGGACCTGGCAAACGAGACTACCATTGTCTCCCCCCTAATTTGGATGTGCTCTCGGCACAGACCCCCCCCGTATCCTGCTTGTTCCGTGCTACCAGCTCGCTTACCCGCATAGCCCCATGGAATGCTAATGAAAAAGCGGCTCGAAATAGTACTGTCTCAGATTGAGATGAACATGTTGCAGGGAGTACGGACATTAACAGGGCCAACCTTTCCAGAATATCGGGTGCCTTTCGTCCACTCTGCGACCCTCAAGGCGTTGCCACCCTCGCAGCGCCTTCTGTACCACAAAAGATGCTGTGGGGTCCTGGATACCATGGGCCCGTGCCATGAAAGAAATGACGGCCCGGTGCCTCTGGGCCGTGGCCACTGATTTGCCTGCCTGATGTAAGGATAACAGAAATTTCAGGACATACTCCTCTTGGCCCCAAAGCTCCCCCCCAGCAGAACCCAAAAAGGACCAATAGGAACGGAACGCCCCTTCATACGCCTTCCTTGTCCTGGGGGCTAAACTCTCTCCCACGAGGTCTTGTAGTCCGGGGCACCGAGAGACCAGAGAGCTTCGGGAAATGGTGCCGCCACCGGGTCCGCTGAGGGTAGGAAACCCCAGAAGGCCTGCATACGGGAACGAGAAAGCGCATCAGCTGCCTGATTTAACACCCCTGGCACATGTCTTGCCCTAAAGTGGACGTTCAGCCTCATACACAGCAGAACAATTTCCTTCAGCAATCTCAAGATCCATCTGCAGCGGGCAGCCTGACTATTGATACACTCCACAACGGTCATATTATCAGACCAGAACACCACAGAGCGGTCACGAAACCCCTCAGGCCATGTTTTCAGGGCCACCAGAATAGGGAACAGCTCGAGAAACCCAATGTTACCTGTGAGCCCATTCTCGTGCCACTCTGCCGGCCAGATTTGTGCTGACCAATGATTGCCAAAAATTGCGCCAAATCCAACACTCCCTGCCGAGTCCGTCCACAACCCCAGCTCCTCAGAGGAAACCGCGGGTTTGCTCCACACGACCCGACTGTTGAAATCCGCAAGGAATGCCAACCATATGCGCATGTCCTGGTGAACCTCTGCCGAGAGCCTTGTGCGGTGGTGGCCTTCCTTAAGGCCAACCATGGCCTGAGCAATGGAGCGGGAAAATGGGCGCGCCATTTGCATTACTCTAAGGGCAAAATTGAGTTGACCCACAACCCGCTGCAACTGATGCAATCTTACTTTTGTCTCGCTAATACATGTTTCAAGCGATGCCTTAAATTTCGTCACCTTTTCCTTAGGCAAACGGAAGCACCCTTCTTCGGAATCGAGCTCTATCCCAAGAAACTCGAGCGAAGTCGACGGCCCCACTGTCTTACCGGGTGCCAATGGCACGCCAAAGCGTCTCATGAGATCACAAAATTCATTCAAAGCTTGTGCACACTCCGTGTCCCCGGCTGCCCCCAGGAATAAAAAATCATCAAGATAATGCATCACATGTGTAAACCCTGTCGTTCTTGTGAAAGCCCATCGTAAAAAACAACTGAATTTCTCAAAATACGCACAAGAAATGGAGCAACCCATTGGCATACATTTATCCATGTAATAGCGACCCTGAAACATGAAACCAAGAAGACGCTGATCATCTGGGTGTACCGGGAGCAACCGGAACGCTGACTCGATATCTGATTTAGCCATCAGCGCTCCGGGCCCTAGGCGATTCAAAATGGCGACGGCCTCATCGAAAGATGCGTACCGCACCGAACAAACTCCCGGGTCGATCGCATCGTTCACCGAAAGACCCCTCGGAGCTGACAAATTATGTATCAGCCTGAATTCCCCCGGATCTTTTTTTGGGACTACACCCAGGGGTGAACAAACAAAATTAGCAACTGGCGGGTTGTCATATGGTCCAGCAACCCGACCTCGGGCCACCTCTTTACCAATCTTTGCCTGTACCACGGCCGCATTCTGCTGCACCGATAGTTGATTCTTACATTGTGCTCCACCCTGAAAATCCCCCGCCGGGATGCGGAAACCATATGAGAAACCATCTTGCAACACCCCAGCGGAGATATGATCTGGGTATTCGTTTAGCCAAGGGATCAGTGCCATGATATCAACCGGGGTAGGTAGAGGCGCCCCTTGGACTCTTTCAGACCTGCTTGGTGCCTCCTCTACTCCCCGAATCACTAGCCTTGGTTCTGCACATAGTCTCAGAGTGCGAGGACTGCCCACACCCCGAACATTCGTGCCTGAACTTACAAGAACCCTGTGGCCTAGTACATTTTCCTCTGTTAAAGCTCCAGCCGACCCCTTTCTTACCTGAGCTGCCACTATTCCTTGAGTTCCGGTCATTACTGGAACCTGCCCGAAATGGCGCCCCTGACGAATGGCGGGAATACTCAACCCCATCACCCCCCAACGATGGCGACTTCCCCACGCCAGGTTTTTCCATTTTTTGCCATGAAATGGAGTCAAAACAATCCCACGTCAGGGATGAATCGTGCTCCTTGGATTTACGAAATATATTATCATACGAAAACCATTGATTACCCCCATAAGTTTCATAAAATTCCATGATACGTGTCTGGTACACGGCCAATTCTCCCAACAATTCGGGCCTACGTTCCCCCATAATTGCAATGAACATTCCAAACGCTCTGCCCCAATTGCCTATTGATTCATCAACTCTGAAACCGGCCATCCTGGCTCGCCATACACTAGGATGTAGAAACTCTTTTTGATTTTTTACATGCTCGATCTCGTAGTGATCGGTCAACAAGGAAAACATGTTCACATATTTGTCTGCCCATATCCTCTCTTTCACCTCGATCGGTATATGCTGAACAACTTTTTCCCTCCTCAAAGGTATCGATCCTTCCCCCACCATCGGCAATGGCTGCTTACCTGAACCTGCCGTCGTAACTGTAGACCCCGCCGAACCAACGCCCGATCCTGGTTGACCCACGGGAGCCTGCGGGGAAACAAAAGGACAAGGTGCCTTTGCGGCATCTCGGGATTGCCGCAACTGCTTCATTATTAGTTTGGCCTCTTCGGCCGTGTCCCCCGGAGCAACAGAACCCACGTTGTTCCTGCCCATCCATGCCGCCAGCTGGGCGGCCAACTCCGGTGGCATATCCCCTTCGTTCACAGGGGTAACTACGACAGGGATCGGCTGCCCTGCGTCGGGAATCGGCACAGGAGCCTCTACCGGTCTGGGCGGGCTCGCCGGGGGAGCCTCCGGAACTGGAACCTCGTCTCCATTTGCCCTGTTCCTGGCCCTTTTTCCTCTCCCAGAAGGGACCACCCCCGGCAATGCTGGCCCGATGATTCTTTTAGGCCGGCCCGTACCGTCCCTGGCCGCCATCTTCTTCTTCATCTCCGCCATGTCTTTCACCAGCATACGAAGCATTTGCTCGGTGCTAACCTTCTTTCCGACCCTTCTGCCCGCCATTTTCTCACGATAGGTGACTGAAAGGTCCTGGACAAGGCTTCTAGCGCTAAAAGAGAAAACAGAAAATTACAAATTTCAAAATTGGCTCTTTGTTCCGTCTCGAGCTCACGTGCAATGAGGAGGTGCAGCTTCAGAGCACAGGAACAAGAGGATGCTTCCTTGGCTTGTCGCTCCTTTTATCCTTCTTCGGGCGGGCGTAGACCCTCCTCCAATCCGCCTCCCGGGCGTGGCTGGCGGTGTCGGTGTCTAGGACAACCCTCTCTTGGGCGGGAAAAGGCGCGCCCCAGCTACGCCGCTTCGGGCATACCAGCCGGGACACGCCTCCCGCCCAAAATGGTTTCCCGGGGGGATCGGGGTACTCCCCCATACGTTCGGGGGGACCGAGTGGTCGCCCCTTTCCAGACTGTTAGCGTTCTAGTTGTTCTTTAGAACACTCTGGGACATTCTGTCATTGGGCTATAGTTGGGCTACATCTGGCCGATATTTGGGCTACATTTGGGCTCTTTTGTCTCTGGTGGTCATCTTGGGAGACTGCATATCAGATTTTTTTTAATGAAATATAAGAAGATTTGAGAAGTCACTCAAAATGTGCCCTAATTTTTCTTTCTTCAGCACTAATCATAATTTCTATGGCAAAATGAACCCCCTCATTTTGTTCCTTTGCAAATTAAAAATAATGACTTCAGGTGTGCCATACTTTTGTCATAAGTAAGACTGTTAGCGCTCTAGTTGTTCTTTAGAACACTCTGGCACATTCTGTCATTGGGCTATAGTTGGGCTACATCTGGCTGATATTTGGGCTACATTTGTTTTTTTTTGTCTCTGGTGGCCATCGTTGGGCTACATTAGGCTACATTGGGCTACATTGGGATACATTTGGGCTCTAACATATATATAGCCCAATGTAGCCCAATATATATTTTTTCATAGTTAATTTTCGTATAAACCACTGGAGCACATATCTTGAGACATAGCAAAGGCACATCAGGCTACCAGTCTCTACAATTTTGCCAAGTTTGGTGTAAATCCATTCAGCCGTTCGGGCTAAAAGTGAGTTCAATCGCCCTATGGAATTTAACATGGGGAAAACACGTTTTGGGACCCCCCTTTTATCTCAGCCCCCGCTTGACGAATGGAGGTGATTCGTCAAGTGGGGGCTGAGAAAAAGGGGGTCCCATAACGTGTTTTCCCCATGCAATTTTCCATAGGGACCTTTACCAAGGGCTACAGCCTGAACGGCTGAACGGAATTACACCTAATTTGGCAGAGAGGTAGAGTTTGGTTTGCAGATTGTGCTTTTTGTTAAATGTTGTAAATTCATTCAGTACTTTCTGAGAAAATCAAAAGTAAAATCATAGATATATCTAGAGATAAAGTACGGTACGCGTACGGAAATCCCTTCAATTACGAGTACGAGCTGCATGCTGATTGGCTGTCAACTGTCTGTCAACACTCCAAACCAGGAAGTGTTGGCAGCCATCTTGTGCCTCGGTAGAACCGAGTCACAAGAAAACAGTAAAACAAAGTAAAGAAATAAGGAAAGGGGGCAGTGTAGAAACATACTGACTCTCTAGGCCTGCTCAGGGGGTGCCACATGGATCTTTAGGCCCCAATTTTTTTTAAGAAATAAAAAATCGCGGAGTACGCGTATGGTACTCCTATGCGGTGGAAAAGGAAAAAAAAGTATAAGTCTATTTTATTGTTAATTATCCCCCGGGGGTCAAATCCAGCGTGCATTTTTTTCCCATAATGGGGGGCTTGTAAGGCCCTCCGGGACTCAGGGAAAGACACCTCCTGGGTTTTTTTTTTAAGTATGCGGGGGGCTCAAGGCCCTCCTCTCCCCGCAGTCTCAGGGACTGGCACTCCCTCTGTTTTTTTTTTTTAAATATATATTTTTTTAAAGTATGTTTTCAGCTCTCCCTCCCTCTCTCCCCGTACACGTCCTGGGGACCACGTCCTTCCTTGGGCAGTAATATGTAAAATGACCTTCCAGCCCTGGGTACCTGCAGTCCCCGGGGCTTTTTAATGTTGGGAGGGGGTCACGCGGCCCCCTTACTGGAACCCTTGATGGCCCTGGGACCATCATCTCCCAGGGCCGGCTCTTGCAGTGTCTCGGGGTGCCTACCCCCGGGACACTGCTGTTTGCTATGGTAGGGCTGCATCGTCGCGGCTCCCACTTTACCATAGCAAACCGCTTTCCTATTTAAAAGAGAGAGCAAGTTAATCTGGTCTCTCTTTCAAGTAGGAAAGCAGATTGTTTTTCATCAGAGAGAGAAGCATGTAAGCTGCTCTCTGTGACAAAGGAATGCGGGCTCTTGAAGGATGCGGGAAGCCGTCTGGGATCGTGGGGGCATTGGGGCTAAAAAAAAAAACAGTTCTTTTTGAGAACTAACTTTACTGGTCAAAAAAAGAGCTATATTTCTATGATAGTATATAAAACTTTCTGGGTTTTTTTGTGCACCAGTTGTACTCTCTACGCATGCGCAGCCTCGTTTCCAAGCCCACGCTTCTCTGTTTTTCTTCAAGCTCGCCAAGCAAACCTCTCCTCATTTTAGGTATTAATTTTGCCACTTTCTTTTCCCGGGCCATGTGTGTCATCCGCTGCTATACTTTTGTAATGTATTAATAATCATATTCGATCTATATTTATTTTAATTGTATTGCCGAGGCGCCAAACATTGATTACATACTCCGTCCACCGCCATTTTAGTAGTTTTCCTCCATTATTTTTATTATACCTGTTACTTTCATTGTACTCTCTGCCTATCTTCTCTGTGATCGATGAGATTTCCTGCCACAGACATCACGGTGTTTGTCCTAGGTCTCTGATGTTATCAGACTTGGTCACACGTATACCTAAAAACTAATTTAAAGCATGTAAGCCACAGCCATTACAACGGTTGTTCGTCACCACAAAGCCATTATTATGATTATGCCTTTATCATGCGAGGTAAATGTTTACTATTTGTAAAAGCATGCATGGTAAAGCCATATGCGTGCTAATGGCTTTGTGGTGACGATCACGCGTGTAAATGTCCCCGTTGTAATGGCTGTTTCTCCCCAATGGACAGTGTAGCAACCGGGTTTGGGCATCGTGGACTCCAGGGTAGTAGGCGGAGGGCCATGCAGCCCCTCTCATACAATATAGAAATCTTTGGGGGGTGATTGTTTCCGTGGTTTGAGGGGCGTCATTGAGGCCCACACACTTAATTTTGGAGGGGGATAGGTTTGCACGGGAAAATGTCGCAAGAGGTTTGTAAATGTGGTACACATTGTTTAGTTTTACTTTGATTTCTTTTCTATATTGTAGTCTATCCAGAGAAAATATACTTTTCAATCCTAGTCTTGAACATCTTACTATAGTACTTCAACATTATAAATATTTTTTTTATTGTGGACCGTCACTCATCCCACAAAAAAAAGCAATAACTGTAAACTAAACTTAATGATAACTATTGTAAACAATTAGAAAAATAACTTAAAAAAACAATATTATATACAAACTGTGATGTGGACTCCAAAAGACGTACGATTGGTGATCTGCAAAACAAAATAGAAAATTAGAGCTTAAAATTATGTAGATGTGAGAAAATGAGCTGAAGCATTACAAGTCAAGGTAACACTACGACTTTAAGTGTGCATTGTGCCTGGTACATTTCACTCCTGATATAGTGCTGTGTTCAAGTGGTGTCTATATGGAAGTGCCTACTGCGTTACTGACACAAAAGTGGCACAACGGGATTGTAAATATGTTGACTTATTTCTAATGCATTGCAATTAAGGCATTGTATATCTAGGCCTCTGTGCTTACCCTTGTATAAACACTGTGGCCAAACACTGCGGCCAGTGGAATTCACAACTTGAGTTCAACTGTAGTTCTACACGTCAAAGCAGACAGCAGTGTCTATAACTTTAAAAGAGAAAGGGAAATGATGTCACAGAGAGTGAGAGAGATAAAGAGAGAGAAAACAACATTAAAACTGTCTCGCAGAGTCTGGAGTTGAGAATTTTTCTTGAAAAGTCAGGCGGAGATTTACAAGCTCTGTGCGCCACTTTTTCCATGTTAAAAGTGATACAAAAGTGGCGCAATAAGCTTGTAGATCTGTTTGTCAGTCTGTTGTAACCTATCTGATGCCACTGCTCGGAGGTAATTATACATTTCTACACAGTGAAGCTGCTACACACTACCCACTCTCTCCTTTCTCAAATAATTTGTTGCTCTTTCGGAATCAAGTTTCTTTGCTCACCTCGTGCCATAGACATGATTAAAAGAGGGTGTTCTATGTCTCGAAGGAGGCTTCACAGTAGCCAACAGAGTTCACTACTTAAACTCAGGTAAGGTTCTATACGGCACAGTGGAGACAGCAGCGTCTATATTTTTCAAAAGAAAGAAAAACGATGTAAGAGTCAGTAAGAAAGAGAGAGAAAAAAGGACATTAAAACGTGGAAGAGACACACACGACGGGTAGGGGGTTGAAGTCCAGTTAGCCTAATGGGTATTGCGCACCTGCTGCATACTACATATTCTCTCCTTTCACAGATAACTTGTCGTTGTTTCAGAAACAAGCTTCTTTGCTCACCTTGTGCCGTCATTCAAAGAGGTTGGAGCACGTGTCGAAGCAGGCTTCTCAGTCATCGTTATAGTGGCCACGCATCATCGCAGAATACACGAACGTAGAGCTTTGTAGGTTTCTTTTTGCGGGGCTTTCTTCAGTTTGTAAAAGAGAACCTGTAAGATAAAAAGGTAGTTAACATTTTGTATAATTTTTTTATGAAACGAGAGAAGAAATAAGAGAGTGACTTCGGCTCTGTTTCACTTCCAAATACCCTGACCTCCTACCCCCCTTCTTCACTGGTTCTGCGCTCTGCCCCGCCCGGACCTCCTCTTCTGGGGCCCCCTATCTAGGCTCCCTGCCCAGGGCCGCCATGAGCCCAGAGCCGTCCATGGTGACTGAAACAATACTCGCAGATCACCTATCAAATTATTTGTATTGGTAATATTCCAGACTTTTCAGCGATCATAAAAACGTTCCTGCTATTGGGAAAAAAAATTATACATGTAAATTAATACACTATATAGGAGTGCGTTCCTCTAAAATGGTAAGTTGCATTTTTGTATCTAGTCTGCTACAACCCTTTGCCTCAATCCGATGCGTACTCAAGCCTCACTGCTCACCTTTTTGTGGAAAAGACCCCTTCTGCATGATGTAGTCTCGAACAACTCTAAAATGGCGTACAACACGTGCGCTCCATCTTTCTTTATACATAGGGTCAGGTGTGTAGTGACGAATGTGCTGGATGGGTGTGGTGTGCGTGTAAACCAGCCATGAGGGAGCGTGTGTGTCTATATGACAACTAGACCTGCAACTATGAAATCACTACAATGGAAATTTGGACCATGTAGTGTTGTTGTGTTTTCCTGGTAGCATAAGCACAGTTGGGTGTACTAACGTATTCAGTCTCGATTAATTTACCACCTTCCCCAGGGGCATTTAAATGTTGGGAGAGGGGTCAATGATTGTGCTGACTTTTCTCCTTTAGCATGCAGTACTATATTGTTTTATAAAATGTATAACTCTTCAATCCATCTTTGCTCTTACGACGTACGGCCGCTATTTTCCTAATTGCTTTTAAAAGTTATATACGCTTATTAAAAGCTTTTTAAAACTATTTTTATGATTATGCCAGATAATGTCTTCCCTTAATATGTACATTGAATACATAAATATATGTTTTTGAACAATTAGAATCTTTCGCGCCGTACATGACGTCATGCAGGATTTTTTTTAATAAAAAAAAAAACGCTGGGTTTGCGTTTTGGGTGAAAAAGAAAAAAAAACAAAGCACGCTTTATTGTTACTCCCGGGGACCTTTTTTTTTTACAGTGGTGGGCCCAGAGGGTTCTCCCTGCGCGGGGATTGCTACCCACGGGTCTTTAACTATATGTATGTGGGGGGCTCATGGCCCCCCGGAGTTTTAGGGACTGCCTCCCCCTCCCTCCCAAGTCCCCCACCTCTCCCCCCCAGGGGTTGTAATTGTGGTACAGTGTTTTGTTTTACTTTGCTTTCCTTTCTGTCTTGTAGAGGATCCAGGGTAAATATAACGGTTTTTGTACAGCTAGTACCTGCCTGTTACCATAGTAACAGTTCATGGAACACTTGTTTGAGCACAGAGGTTAGAAGTTCACCACAATATGTTGCTAATTGAAATAGTTACCGTGTTGGAGATTTATATTTTTTTCATAGGAACCGTTAGTCGTCGAAGAAGTCAGTGGAAACGTTTTGTTAGGGATTTCTTCCTGTTTGGGCAGTATTAGGGTAACGTGCTACAAGCGGAACTTTATGAAGCTTAATGTTCATTGGCTGTGAAGTATTAAAAATAGAAGGTTTGGCAGTCATTCCTTGCTCGTCTGTGGGAACAACATGGACATTTTATTGGCTAAAGTGTTCCGACCACAAGTTGGCTCCTTATTGGGTGGGAACGGTTCACTGTTGTCAGTGATATTGTGATGCATTTTCCAAAGGAGTATGGGGAAAGAAAGTAGTAGAGGGCAGGTTAGGAACACTATTAACTCTGTACAGTGCCCATAAGGTGATGGAGAGGAATCATGAGGGAAACAATTTTTATATGTTTCAAGGGCCATTTATATAATTGCTGTGTGGTGTATAAATCACGGCGGAAAAATGATAGTGTCTTGTGCTGTTTTTTTTTAATCAAGTTTGCGGGTGACATACTTCTTAGGAATACTATTTACTTATAATGTAGTGTTTACTTTCCTGATGGGAAGGTGTGGTTGTGCAGCAAAAAAATCAGTCTAGGTTTGAAAATGTTTTGATTAAGCAAATACAAATAAACTTTCTTCAGAAACTGTCGCGGTATATATGAAAGGGGTGACAATTAAAAATGAAATTTCATAAAATATCAGTAAAGCTTGGCTATATACTTCTTTTTTGTGCTACAGTTTGTAAATGTTTTGCCCCACATTCTTGGTGATGTAAGAGGGCATCAGTTACTTTTAGATAAAGTAGAATAGAAGTGCTACAACAAACACTCCCGTACTACATTATCTCAGATCAAGAGAACAAGTAAAAAACGCTTAAATACAAATGATTTTATATTATATAGAAATGCATGCATTTTTCAAATTTTTATTCTGTACAATTCAGTTATATAACAGTTGGCGCTGAAAAATTTCCCATTCCTCTTCTGTAGCAATAGGACAATCTATTATAATAGAACGATTGGTACAATTGTTACAGTAAAAAGAAAAGGAAAATAAAGTTATGTATTTAACAGAACCTCCATGATGAAATACTTTTGAGCGGTCATTATTTACTGAACTTCTTTTCTCCGGAAGGTGAAACATTTTTATCTTCGTGGTGATGGGTCATAAAGTCCTCTGAGATCATGACAATGAGAATAATATGATGTATATATTCTCAGTCCACATGATCACAAGTGGAAAATAGACTGAAAACTGCAATAAGTGGAAGATGGTGACGTTGATTGTAAATGTTTAGGGTTTGCGTCGACGGGTCACCAACAGCTCTCAAGCTAAGTACAGTGTCAATATTATAATATCAAAACTCACTGTATATAAGGTGAAAGGAGCCAGAAAAGGAGCAATGTTTGTTACAATCTATCTATTTCGAAAAGCAAGCTGCTGACGTTACAGAGAAAAAGTGAAAATCCTGTAATAACATTTTTTTCTAGATATAAATCTTTAAATATTTACAAATAGCCACATATTGCCATATTGAAACAACTTAGGACACCGGAATATGTTTGTTGACGCAAAAAGAGAATCCGATGCTAGAAAACGGTACCTGCAACATAGATTGGCGTCTCAGAAATAACTCGCGAAAATGAAACTAATTGCACAGTAGTTGTGGTTTAAATAGTTTTTGGTTCTTTAGTAGTCTATGGAAGGAAGATGTGGCTCCGCCTAATTAGATAGCAGGTTTTGCAGTTTACAGGAGCTCACGTTTTAACTGTTTTTCTTCTGCACGTGTTCGGAAAAGTTACAAACTGTGAAGTTGTAAAGGTTTCGATTTCGATAGTAACACGTATAAGGTATTGTTATCTACATACGTTGGAGAGTTTAAAAAGTGTTAGTCGGTAAACTGTGTTCTTTGCATTTTTATAATTAAAAACATCTAAATAGAAGCCATAGAGAAAAAAATATCATTATAATTAGAAGAAAAAAAAGGATTAATATTTGTTATTATTATGCTTCTTAATTTAAAAAATGCTAGCATTTGTAAATCGTAATCCTACCCTTGGAAAGGTGTGCTGGTGCTTGGGGAGTTGGGAAGATTTATATATAATAAATGCCCTTTTCTATGCACCTGCAAACTTGGCTTTTAAACTTTGAATTGCCCAGTTTGTATCCTGACACTTCCTCCAAACATTTTGCTACTGCAATTTTTTTATTGTAGTGAGTTATACATCAGTATGTTCTTATGTATGCACTGTTATAAAAGTGAAGGTGCTATATTTTCAGCCAGACAATCTCCTTGTAGAAGTGTAAGCATTCAGTCTGTTCCTAAGTAGTCATGCACCAAAGTAGGTCTTAGGGCAGGGGTCTTCAAACCGGTCCTGGAGGGCCGGATCCATGCCAGATTTTTAAAATTACTACATGTATCTCAATGGGGATATCCAAAAAATCTGGCATGGATCCGGCCCTCCAGGACCGGTTTGGAGACCCCTGCCTTAGGGCATGGACTGCTTAAAATCCCTATAGACTATGCATTCACTGTTCTATACGCCGGCAAACTTGCCTTTTATACCTTCAATTCCCCAGTCTGTATCGTTACACTTTCACCAAACACTCTCACACTACTGTTTCAGTATTGTAGTGAACCATAAAGCAGTTTGTGCTTATCTATACACTGTGGTAAAAGTAAAGCTGCTATACATTCAGCCACACACTCTCCTTGCAGAATTGTAATCATTCAGCCAGTACCCAAGTACTCATGGTGCAAAGGGGGCCTTAGGGCATGGACTGTTTCAAACTCCTATAGGCAATGCATTCACTGTTCTATGCACCTGCAAATTTGCCTTTTAATAATGTTCAATTCCCCGTCTCATTCCTTACACTTACACCAAAGCCTCTGTCAGTACTGTTATAGTTTTTTGTGACTCATTGATCAGTGTAGGAATCCATTCACTACATTGAAACACTAATCAGCAGATGTACAATAAGTGGTAAATGCTCAGAGATATGACAGTTATTGTGCACTGTGACATCACCACCATGGATGCACCGTATTTACAATGTGGTGCACTATGGGGCAAAAACGCACTCCGAAATAGTGTATTAATTTACCTGTACAAAGTACTGTGCGATCACTATACGCCTACTGTACGATTATCAGAAAAGAAAACAATGAAAACGGAATTATATAGAATTTAATTTTAATATATTGGAAAAAAAATATTAATAATTTTTTATTTTATTTCGTTTTGTTAATATTTTACATTTATAATATGAAATCTAACTTAAAAAATAAAATAAATATAAGTATTTATAATAAAAATGTAGGAAATTAGTATAAAAGGAAAGAAATATAATAATTAATACATTTGAAAATTATCATTTACAAAACCTTTGAAATTCACTGAAAAAACCATAGGTTTCACACACGTTATAGTTAGGAATTAGCATTTAAAAAACCTTAGAAATTCACTAAAAAAACCATAGGTTTCACACACGTTATAGTTAGAAATTAGCATTTAAAAATCCTTACAAATTCACTGAAAAAAACATAGGTTTCACGTATGTTATAGTTAGCTGGACATTTCACTCATACAAAACCATTGAAATTCCCCTGTTATAGTTAGTTCAGCTAACTATAACTCACGCACCCGCAATGCACTCCTGATGACATCACATATTACGTCACTCATGACATGGTCAGTGACATCACTCATGACATTACTGATGACATCTCAAATGACATCACCAAGAAAGGTTCTCAGAAGCCAGGATACTTGGTTTAACAGTGCATTTCCTTTAAATAAAGATTCATGGCTATTTTGAACCATACTGCAGCATACACAATTGTTTCCCTGAAAATACTAAAATCAGGTTTTACCTGGCAGACTCCCAAACGTGTCGGCGTCCTCCCACCCCGCACATCGGCGCTCGACCTGGTATTCCCAGAGCGATTGGTCTGTTGTCACTGCCGATTCTCCGCTTTGCAAAAAGATTTGAAATATTCAAACAACAATGTGACACTAAAAAAGGAAATATTGATGCAACCACTAATCAAACCACAAGCAAATCCGAATCCGACTTGAGTGAAGGTGAACAGAGGTCAGCAGGCCTACGTAAATTCTCTTTTTTAGAGGAGATGAAGCTAATCTATCAGGAGCAGCAAACAACAAGAGGCAAAACAAGAGGACGAGGCTTGGGAAGAATGATAGCGAAGAATGATAGCGGGAGGGAGAGGATTCATTCCATCAAGAGACCAGGAAGGAAAACAAGAAGAAGCAAGCAGCAGAAGTGGAAGATACAATCTGAGGAACCGCACAGTGATGATAAAGTAAAACTCAAGGGACTAAAGATCCTGAATCTTGTCATAAACTTGTCAAGATACAATTTAACAGAAGCTGAACACAATCTTCTTAGGCTTATCATTTTGTACCGAGAAACATCAAGATCCGATTGAGACAAAAATAGATCTGAACAAATATGTAAGAAAACTAAAACCTAAGAAATTCTTTGCAAAACTACCTTCCAGAGCCACAAGACAAATCACAAAATCAGGCGAATCTGAAACCTACCTGATTGCAGAAGTGCCATACCTTCGCACTGCCTATGAACTAGCGAATGAACAAATGACTCCCAGATAACAAACACCTAAATCTTAGGAGAATTGGGGCCCAAATGAACAAACAGATACCAACTCAGTTTAAAAAGAAATCAGAATTCTGCCCTGCTCTCCATCCTGGAAATAAGATTGACATTTTCCATGACCGAGTGATGGGAGATCTGGATGCAATGCAAAATGTTTCAAGCAAAACATATCGGAAAATCTAACCAAAAATTAACGCATGGCCATGCAAACTCTTAAGAACAATAATCAGATTGAAATAAAACCTGCCGATAAAGGCGGAAACATCATGGTAATGGAGAAACAACATTACATGGAAGAAGCGATGCGCCAATTAAACGAGAAGAAGAATTATAAGATTCTGGAACAGAAACCCACAAATGAATTGATGTCAGATCTAAGAAATAAATTTGAGTTGTGCAAAGCAAAGGATTAATAACAGAAGAGGAGAAAAATTTCCTGATAGTGGACAATCCGATAATTCCGACAATTTACTTTCTTCCGAAAGTCCACAAGATGTTAAATAAACCACCAGGATGTCCAATTATCTCATTCTGTGGGAGTCTACATGAAAACGTGTCAACTTATGTAGACTATTTTTTAGCACTAATTGTCCCAACAGTCAGTTCCTATTCAATACTTTCTAAAACAAAGACCGATTAATGAACTGGACCATTCCAACATGTTGATTGAAAAGATAACTATGTGCCTATTTAACAATGTCTTTCTTTTTAACAAAAACATCTACGCACAATGCTGTGGTACTGCGATGGGAGTTTCCTTCTCTCCAAGCTATGCGAATCTCATGATGGGGGGTGCGAGAGGAACATAGCTTGGAGAATAGAAAACGACCACCACATGTTGAACTTAGCCCTTTGGCTGCGTTTCATCGAGGACTTGTTCCTGTTGTGGAAGGGGACGGAAATCGAATTTTAAGATTTTGTAGCAGTCCTAAATGAAAATGATGTGGGGCTGAAATTTACATACAACTTAAGCGCCAAAGAAATGGAGTTTCTAGACACCAAGATTTCTATCAAATACAATCAAATGCACACAACGGTGTACAGGAAAAAGACAGCAACTAACGGTCTTTAACAAGGACTTATCTTTCATCCTCAAACACTAAAAAAGAGTATACTGTATGGACTGTTCTTACGGATGAAAAGAAACTGCTCAGAAGAGCAAGAAATGGAAAAGAAATTAGATGAAACAAAAACGCGTGAATACAAACATGTAGACATCAAACGAGGAGAAGCAAAAGCAAGAAACAAAACAAGAGCAGACATCTTGAAGAACAAAAAAGAGTAAGAAAAAGAAAGAGAAAAACAAAAAGATCAAGATGAAAGCAGTAAGCGTGGAAAAAATAAAGATACACAATCCAATGAAGACCAGCCATGACTAATACTTACTTATAGTAAGGAAAGGTATAAAATCCCAAAAACGCATATTAAATAATGAAATGTGTTAAAGAAAGACCCAGACATAGGCAACACCATCGGAGATCGACCACTGGTGTGTTTTAGAATAGCATCAAATCTATTGGACTATTTATTAAGAAGCCACTTTAAAGAAAAGAAACTGGATTCATGGCTCCAGTCAAGATCAAAGGGCTTCACGGAATGTACAACATGTAAAGCCTGCTGAATTGGCAAAAATATAAAAACTCTAACAGACCCGAATGGAAAAGTGTTTGATATAAAAGAAACAATAACATGTGAATCAACCTATGTGGTATAATATGTGGTCAATTGAAGAAACGTATACTGGAACATACGAGAGCGATACAAAATGCAGACCACACATATGCTATCGCTAAACACTTGAATACACATTGAGGGAAGACCTGGCTGGATATAAAAAATTCAGGACTGGTTACAGTCCTGTTGCATGCAAGAGGAGGTAATCGAACCCAAAAACTCAGAAGGCTGGAATGAAAAATGATAATGAGATTCAAAACAAAGTACCCTTTGGGTTTGAACAGGACGAAGAGATGTACGTTCACCTCTAAAAATATCTGGATTGCTTGGCAATGTGAACTCAATTTCAATTTGTTTACTTTATTCGGTTTCACTTATTAGAAAACCATAAAAGTATTTACATATCAACATTAGTACATTATTCCATAAAAACATGAATTATTACTTAAAAACACAGTAATTTAGACACAACATAAGGTTAACATTCAAAAAATGTACATTTAAAAAGGTACAATGAGGTATAAAATGCATAAATATTCAGTTATAAGTTGGTTCTGTGACGAATACAGAATTTTAGAAACCTAGCTATATTTATTGATAGAAGATCAGAATCCAAAAATTGGAGAACCATGAAGGCTGGGCGGCATTGACGTAGCCCTAGGCTTTTTAAAATTGGCGTTAGCCAACGCCTCCTGGGTTCAGTATAACATTTTCAGAAAAGGGTCAAGTGTAGAAGCGACTGGGGGGATATATCATCACAAGGACATTTGGATAACAACTTTGACCAGTCGGTGACATTTGGAAATGTAACAAATCGATGAAAAATATTAAGCCACATCGGGTCAACAAATATCTATCATAGGTGCTTAAATTCCAAGTTAAATATGGCTGAATCTCCAATGTAATTTGAATCGACACAGAGTGCTGAGCCGATATTTTGTTGGCTTCAGACGCTAAACGGAGATCAGCCAGGTGAACTAAACATTGATTTTTCAAAGATTTTCTTGGAATCTGAGTTAGTTCTTCTGGATTATGAAAGTATTTCTCCAACCCGAGATCGTAGAGAAACTGCCTGACATATTTAGGCCAGCCTATCTTTGTGACATTTTCAAGTAAAGGACAGTCCATTACGACAGTTTTCGTAAGGACTAGCTTGTCTGACATCCAAAGATGATGCCATAAAAGAATTGGCTGTAGCTTTATAATATCTGTGATATAGGGCAGGCCTAGTTCTAAGTGGCAACTGAATGTGGAGGTACTCTGTGGGACAGCAAGAAGGAACCTTAAAAAGCTGTTCTCCACCTTTTGGAGAGATTCGACCTGTGCATATCCCCACACACCCGCCCCATAGATGGCAGTACATAGATACATTTGGCCTGATAAATGCGAATCATTTCCTCAGGAGGTCGTTTCTTCTAGTCTCTGCGTGAAATTCACTAAGGCCATAGTAGATTTTAAAAACAGCAATTTTCTGGCCTCTCTAGCTCTTCTCCATGTGCCTTTTTCATCTATTAAAACTCCAAGAGAGGGATAAGTGGATGTATACTACACCCTAGTATTATTTATATAAGTGTTCTTAGTTTTCTGCCAGAATTCATGATGAAAGTTTTTTTGATGTTAATTTTTAAATCTAAATTTGACATGAATGAGTTGTATCGAGTTAGTGAGCATTGGAGTTCAGGGGGAGTGCGGGCTATGATCACTGATGATCCGCATAAAGGAGAGCGGATATCGGAAGATTTTTGATTATGGGTAGGTCCTAGGACCCTTCCAACATGGCAACTTCCAGGTCGTTTGTATATAAAGTAAAGAGGAAGGGGGCCAGGATGCAACCCTGTCTGACTCCTCGCTCAACCCTGAATGGTGCTGTTAATTCGCCCCCCAAGCCAAATCTAACTCTTGCCTTGGCATTTGAGTAGATTTCACGAAGGAATTTAACTAGGAGAGAATCAAGACCCATTCTTATTAGAATGTCCCAGAGTCTTGAGTGACTTACGCAGTCAAACGCTTCGGTGAGATCTACGTAGGCCATATGTAGTCTCTCCCCTTTGCTTTTACTTATTTTCCCCTAATTAGGGTCAAGTTTAAAACCTGCTCTATAGTCCCCAGACCTTCCCTAAGACCATACTGAATATCAGATATGATCATATTGTCCTCCGTCCACTGTTGTAAGTGTTCTAGGATAATACGCCCCACAACTTTCCCGAGGAAATCGAGAAGCGAAATAGGGCGGTAGCACGTTGGACTTAGACGGTCACCCTTTTTGAAAATTGGAACCAAAATGGATTCTGACAAAGAGTCTAACAGACCAGCTTTACTGGTTGCTTCCAATACCCTGAGGAGAATCGGGGCCCAAAGGTCCGGTTTGAATTTGTATAGATTGACAGGCACCCCATCGGGGCCTGGGGCCTTACCCCCTTTACTGGCATTTAGGGCTTGCTCAACTTACACTAAAGTGAAATGTAAATCAAGTTGTATAATGCGAGACCTGTTATCATTATCAGTCATCCCTAGATCGCACTGAGCTAGGGACGAACTAGGTGGTACTCCAAATATTTGAGAAAAGTGAGCTATCCAACACGATTCGTCTATTGCAGCTTCAATTTTATGGGTAACCCTAGGACCAGACAGAAATGGAGTATTTATAACCTCCCAGAAAGCAGCACTGTCTTTTATTGCACAGTTTTAATGCAATTCTGCCCAGAGTTCCTCTTTCACTTCTGTTTTCGTTTGTCTTAGTGCCTTATGGTAGGTCTTCCTAAGTTGGGTTATCTGTTCCCTATCTCTTGGGACTTTATTAAGGGCATTTCTGAGGTTTGAATATGCTTTGGTACAGGTGGAGTTTAACCAACCAACCTTATTTTTTCTTGCCCCTTTGGGTTTGACATTTAAGGCTTCATTTACAGATTTGGTTATCACCATAAAGTTGTCAAGAATCTCCCGTGCAGAAGATGAATCGGCCAAGCAGACACTTATTGCCATCATGGAGTTCTTTACAACCTTTTCGGTAATCTTTTCCGTGTCAACCCGGACCTACTTAAGGTTGTAACCATTTAATCTGTTAATGACCAGACATTCATCCTCATAAATACTAGACCGTTAGTCCTCTCCTCGAGCCAGCAGAAGAGAAAGGGTAATTGAGATTGGGAAATGATCGCTGAATACACAATCATGAGTTTTAAACTCCGATTGAAGACTTGAAGCCCTGCTTACCAAAAAGATAAAATCAATACAGCTAGTGGCACCTTTTCCATTAAATGTTGGACAGTGGGCGATGTCAATTCATTTGCGCTAACCAGTTGGAGGATCGAGAAAGTCTTATTCATACAGACCCCAGTCTGAGAATTGATAAAATCAGTCATGTCGTTATCTCGCTCATCTGGAAGGCCACATGTAATGTTATCGTTACGTTCACACAGGGATATATTAAAATCACCGCCCCAGATGATAATAGGATTTTTCACTTGATGGTTATTATTAAAATCTAAGGGGCCTATTAGGATGACGGGCGGACTTTCCCGTCATCCTAGCGGGGATTGGGACCGCCCACCATAAGGGTGGGGGGTCCCGCGGGGGGTATTAGGATAGGCCGGCCACAGTGGCCGGCACATCCTGCCTTTTTAGCATTGTGGTGGGCGGTGCTCTCAGCACTGCCCGTCACAATGCTAAAAATGCATTTCAGCATTTGCATAAACAAAGCGGCAGGCACCGCGCGGTACCTGCCGCTTTGTTTATGCAAATGAAGGGGGGTACCACAGGTACCCCCGTGTGCAACCCCCAGCCCTCCTTCACCCTGGGGGCCCGCAGGGGGCCCTCAGAGTGAAGATCGCATGCCTTTCCATGGCGGCATTGCCGCCACGGAAAGGCATCCACAATTTCCCATCCTAATATGGCTGGCGGTGTCTGATAGCCACTGCCACCATATTATTCCTTTTCCGCCCCAGCCGCAAGGCGACCGGGGCGGAAAAGCAGCGGACGGTCTTTCCGTCCGCCGAGGTCCCCCCGCCATACTAATATGGCGGGGGGGGAAACAAGTGTGGATGTCGGGCGGATTTCCCCCGCCAGGCTGGTGGTGGTTACCGCCAGTCTGGCGGGGGCAATCCGCCTGACATCGTAATGGGCCCCTAAGAGTGAATAGCGGATTTCCTTCAAGATGATGTTTAGCTGGGGCTGCTGTAAATTATTATAGAAATTAACTAACACTAAGAAATCCTGTTTGTTAATTTCTAATGAGTTTATCTGATAATTTTTCTCAATTTTTAGGGCAATAATTTCCCTCACTTTTATTAAGTTAGAAATATAAACCACTAGGCCACCTTTTGCACGCTCTGATGGAGATGGCGTTGCAGGAGAGAAAAAGGTTTTATAGCCGTTTAGGTGGATGGGAGAAACGGTCCACGTTTCTTGTAAACAGAGAATGCCATAAGTCCTCACGAAGGTGAGCCATTCACATTGATCGATCTTAGAGCGGACACCCGCAATGTTCCAGAAGATAATGCTAAGTGGGACCCCTTTCATGGAATTTACTGCAAGGGGAAGGGCTATTGCAGAGGCTCCTTGTTCTTTTGGGCAGGTTCTATCATTTAGGGTACCCGTGCCTGAATCCAGGTCGATTGCTGTAGGCATACTCGATTGATTAGGTCCATTACAAGAATTCACTACCAAGGGTTCTTGTTCCTGTTCCAAAGAAGTCAAAATAGGTTTAACGGTAATAGGCAAGACATTTTTTCCCCGAACTACTACAGGAGGAGATGTCATAGGGGAGGTTATTGGCTGAACCGTTCTATTTCCTTCATTGGAGCCGGAAGTTGTCACAAATACTGGAGTTGGTTATCAATCCACTTCCTCTAGAAGCGATAACAGCTCAAACCTTTTGGGGGTTATGACCGAACCATTACCTTCTCCTCTGGGCCCTTGTACAGGTTTATAAAAGAAACTCAAAGGGAGGGCCATGATATTTGTATGTAAAACGAAAGGTACCTCTTTTTCGTTTAATAGAAAGCGAACCAGTCGGGGCGTCCTAAAATGTATCACTATGCAATCTCCCTGGAGGGACTTCGGTGAAGAGCCTACCCACCCCACTCTATGAGCCATCAAGATTTCATTAGTGTAGCAAGGGTTAAAATGCTTGTATTTCGTCAACCAGTCCACCACTTTAATATGAAGAGAAGGCCAAGATTCAATCTGTGACTGTTTTAATACAGGGACCCCGTTAGAATTATTACGTAGGGGGAGGACGCGGGTGGTAAATGTAAGGTGTCTGTGCTGGATTGTACCATAGATTCACTAGGAATGTCCCTTTTGTCCAGCCCTTGACTACTCTTGTGCTCCAACCTAGCAGTCACCTTTAAATTGGAATTCTCTGCTACGTGTCTTGGTGCAATTTCTAGTTCGGTCCCCTTAACCCCTTCGATGCTGATGACGAGCTCAGCTCGTCATCACCCACGGGTGTCGTGTGCTGATGACGAGCTGAGCTCGTCATGGTGCCACTAAATTGGCAATTTCCAGCACAGGGGGGGAAAACGCCTAGCAGCCAAGTGGTTAAGGAGCCAGACTTATCGTTTTGGGTCAGTTGCCTGTGGCCGTCCTTTTGAGTAACATTAAATTCCTTGTTACTGTAGGAAGTTTTTTCTAAATGGGCACCAATTACATCTACAGTCTCTTTTAATTGCTTAATCTTCCTCTCTATACGGCCACATTTTTCGTCAATAAGTACGCTCATCTGGTTCATCATGTCCCTAGTATGTGTTTCTAAGAGTCCCCTGGGAAGATCTTCAATAGGAACCTTAGGGGCTGGTGAAACTTCTTTGGTGTTTAAAACGGATACTTCTAAATGGGGTTCAGGATGATTGGAAATTGTTTGGGTTGATACTGAGACTGTTCCTCGAGAACTAGGCCCTTGAACAACTTTTTTCCTTCCGTCCTTTCCCCCCTTATCTCCCTTTTGTTTTGTACTTATTGTGTGCCCTTTCATTAATTTAGTTTGTTTCCGTGTTTGGGGCCCTATCCCTTCAGGTGTAATGTTGTCCGTTTCTATATCCTGCCTTGTGTGTGATTGGGGGTGGGATTGAATGGCCAGAGGGGAGTTAGAGTTGTTTAATAAAATGTTTGTCTTTAAAATTGGTGTTCTGATTGATTTTTCCCCTCTGGTTAAAGGGAACTGTGAAGGATCTAGTGAGAGCCCACGCTCGGTTATTTGGATCTCATGAATGAGAAGGGATTCCACTCTTACTAGGAAGGCATTTAGAGTGCCTGCAGTATTCTTTCGTTTTTCCATCGTTCTTTTTTCCAAATTACATAAATCGCAATTAGATGTCAGTTAATTAGACAGATTTAAGTCCAAGGAAGCTAAATGTCCATTTCTCAAAACGAGAACATTTAAAAGAGAAAACAAAATAGCTCCAAAAGGGTAACAAACGTGCTACGACAAACCGTGTAGAAATTCAAAGTCTTCGGTTGTCTTACCACTTCTCAGGGGTTAGTCCTCAGGAAAGGAAGCCAAAGGGGTGGCCCTGCCCTGCCCCTTTCTGGCCCGACGGGCGCAGATGGGCCCGTCGGGGCCACGGGCGGGAAAGGCTACTTATTTTAATCCTCCTGGGGCTTGTGGTCTCGGTTGTTGCAGCCCACTCGGCACAGGTGAAGTGTCTCCCAATGTGAACTCAACAACAAGGGCAATCCTAAAGGACATAAAGAACTTGATAAATCACAAAATGTATATGTTCTCTCGTATGTCTCAAACCCATATACCTGAGTCCCTCCAAACCCTTGCCTTACCAAATATCCCATGTTATCTGTACTTTTGAGAAAACAAAAGGTAAAGGTTCATATGACCCAAGGTTGTTAATATGTAAAGACAGGTGAGTAAAATGTATTATGATAATGACCGTGCTGTCCTCAAAACGTTCGCGCCACCGCATAGGTCTAAGGGCACTCAGCCCCATACAACTTGAGCCACTTAGTCTGCTACTCTAAGTTTGCGAGAACTGAACGCTCTAAAACACTTTTTCGGCTTAAAAATTCATGACTTTGGCATGAACACATATGCTCGTTCGTTTTCAAATAGAACGCGCATAACGCGATTGTAGCAAATAATAGTGATCTAGGAGGCGATTCGTTCGGGATGATGGACACCACAGCCAAATAATAAAGTTTGTTGAAAATGTAAGTGTAAATGTCAAGGTATTTGTAGAGCGCACTGCCACCAAGCGGTTTCCTGGCGCTATTACTCATATCGCTGTGGAACCCTTCCTGGCTTTCCCTGTGATGTGTCAACTCCTGGGCACCCCCAGGGTGAAGCCAGGCATCCTAGCGCTGTTGGGGCCGGTGTGGAGGATAAGCAAGCTATTGCCCAGAGTTGCAGCGTGCGGCCCATAATTAAAATAAGCACCGAGGCGTGAATTGTCAGGTCCGAGGAAATTGAGCCCAAGACCCTCCGTGGCGGGAATTGAACCCTGGTCCCGGGCCAGAACTCTGCATCAGGGTCTGCCGCTCTAACGATTGAGCCACACTCCTCCACTCCACTCAACAAATAGCAACATTGCAATGAAGAACTACCTCACCCAGAAAGCACTGTACCATTGTGCATATGTATATAAAAAGAAAAGTTAGAAAGGACTACTGTGAAACACTGCTGTGATCAGTAACTTCGGTTCGAAACGCGTAGAAGAAACACAATCTAAATAAACATCTTATAAGCCAAGAGGAGTGCCGCGTTATCTATCTTTGTGGTAATAATTCTGTAAGACACTGCCCTGGTCTCGCCGCAAGCACCGACTGTCAAAGTGCTCCCTTCGTAAACAGGACGTTTGAGTGAGGATATATATATATATATATATATATATATATATGAACAGAACAATCTTCAAGTAAACCACACTCCTGTTGTGGAAACGAAGACACGGACCCAATGGTTTGCAGTCAAGGAGATCTTTAATAAAAACCTCGCTGGTTACGCGTTTCGAGCACCTAGTGCCCTTGGTCACACTAATATATATATGTGTGTGGATATGTATATATATATATTACCTACTGGAGGTAGCCAGTAGGTAGTTATAGTTAGGATTTTTTTCAATGCAAAATCTCAAAATTCTATTGTGAATAACTTTTGCGCCGGTTGACGAATCTGCCTGAAAATTTCCTCAATTTTGCCTCGCGAAGCTCCAGTCCTTCCTGCAAAGTTTGGGGGGGATTTGTCAAGCGGGGCCGAGATAAAAGGGGGGTCCCAAAACATGTTTTCCCCATGTTAATTTCCATAGGGCAGTCGACCTCACTTTTAGCCCGAACGGCTGAATGGATTTTTACCAAACTTGGCAAAATTGTAGGGACTGGTAGCCCGATGTGCCTTTGCTATGTGTTAAGAAATGTGCTCCAGTGGTTTTTGAGTCATTTAGGTTAAAAAAAAATATATATATATGGCCGCGCCCCTGTACGCACACCGGGGCGCGCTCCGGGCGCGCCACACGAGGTGAGCACGGAAAGCTGATTGGCTTTCGGGTGTCTGTAAACATTCAAAACAGTCCGGAGCGGCCGCCATCTTGTGTCTCGGTAGGATCGAGACACAAGAGGTGGCAAAAACAAAGGGGGAAATGACCATAAGGGGTAGACCCCCCTGGCCCCCTAGGTTTGATGTGGGGGCTATAAAAGGGCCCCGCGGGGCAAAAAAAAGAAAAAATGTTTTATTTGCGCGGGGGGAGCGCCCGGTACGCGCACCGCGGAGCGTACCGGGGAGCGTTCCATGGGGAAAAAAGAATGATAGAGTTTTAAAAAAATGTAGCCTTTTTTATAATTTGGAGGTAGTTCTAAAAAGAACTGTTTTTTTCTTCTTTGTGTTGTTTTATATTTTTTTGTTTTTTGAACATTTTGTACTTTTTTTGGCTTTTATGAACTATTTTGTATTTTTTTTGATATTTTTATGGGGAGAAACAAAAAACAGGGAATTGAAAATGGCTCAACCGGAGTAAAAAAAAAAAAGTAAAAAATTAGGGTTTTTTGGGGCAATTGTGGTTGTCACCAGCAAGGAGGATGAGCTTTAGGCTCTGCTCACCGTAGGAGATGGTCTTACCACAAAAAATACAGGTGACCCTAAATTCTCCAAACCGTGGTTGAATGCAAGGGATTGTCTCCCTTGTCTCTGGTCCCGATGGAGTGGGTTGTTTTCGTTTGGAGGTGCTGGGTGTAGATTGGGGAGGGTTGCTGGCCAGTTTTCTCATCTCTGCGGCAGCATAGTTGTTAGGATGCTTGCGCTGCATGTGCCTTATCATGGTATTGTTCCCAAATGAATATTTTTTATTTGGGTTACCCCTTGAGAGTTCCATGTCACAGATAAGGCAAGTCACCTTTGCCGCATTCACTTTTTTTTCCCTCAGGGATGGAAAAAACTCCCATACAATGTGTGGCTTGGGTTGGTATGGGGTATTGTGTTCTTCCAGCCACCTCATCCTCGTCCCCTCCTCCTCTTCTTCTTGACCACCAATGTGATATTGTGGTGGTCCTTTTGGTGGTGGTGGTGGTGGTGGTGGTGCAGATGCTCCAGCTGATGCTGCTACTGTAGCCATTTCAAAGTACAAAATATACCTCAAAGATTTCAAAACAGGTCTTCCTCAGTCAAAGGACAAAGTCAGAATAAGGAAAAAAGGTGGGGTATTTCATCATTTGGAAAAAAAAAATGTCCTGAACCAATGAGAAGTGTTATTTTCAGGTCACAAGACCAGGGATTTCATCATTATGAAACCAAAACTGTTCTGCACCAATTAAAAGTGTTATTTTCAGGTCACATGACCCGACGTGCTTACGCGACGCGCCCATGGGCGCGCCCCGGATCGCGTTGCGTAAGTGTGTCAGATGTTTACGTTGCGCAATTGTATTTGCTCGAGTGCTTCCGGGTGCGCTTACACTGTGCATATCACGTTGACACGGCTACGCGATACGTCACGATGATGTTTTCGTTTGCGGCAATAGCGCTAACGGGACGCTCTCCGGAGCGCGCCCTGGGGCGCTTCAAAAGACTACGCTTTCCGGGGCGCTCACCGGGGCACGCCCCGGGAGCACTCCAGGGCAAAAAAAAATTATATATATATACATTAAAAAAATTGCTTTAAATACAAATATAATATAGGATTCATTCATTTTCAATAATATTACATTTCATAGCTATAGACATTTGCTATTAACAAAATTTTGAAATTCACTGAAAAAAACATAGGTTTGGGGCCTTATATATAGTTAGGAATTAGCATTTAAAAAACCTATGAAATTCACTGAAATAACCATAGGTTTCACACCAGTTATAGTTAGGAATTAGCATTTAAAAAACCTATTAAATTCACTGAAAAAACCAAAGGTTTCACACCAGTTATAGTTAGCTGGAAATTTTACTGACATGAAACCATTGAAATTCCCACGTTATAGTTAGTTGGACTCACTATAACTTGCGTGCCTTGAATGCACTGCTGATGACGTCACATATTACATCACTCATGACATGGTCAGTGACATCACTCATGACATCACCGATGACACCATCCTTGTGACAGACTGAAAGACCTCCTTTCGGTGTAATGTAACCCTTGAAACACAAATTCAAAAATAGAAACTAACATGTTCAAAAAAATTGAGATACCCATACCAGTTACAACAACCAATTCAGTAATTCCACCATCTATATACACATCCTCTCATTCAGCAACAGTTCTATATACTCACTCATCATATGTAGTGATACACATATACATCCTGTTACACACCAACAGTCATCCAAAAGTTACTCACACACATACTCACACATGCAAATAAACTATTGAACATCCATTTATTTGCATATACAGCTATACACACACTAGTACATTACTTCTAAGGAAACTTACACATACTTACTCTCTTAAACAATCACTTATAGAAACACATACTTATTTAAACAGGAACTCTTTCAATCTCTCACTCTCACATATACTCACTTATATACATCAATACTCACATATACTAGATTACAACATATGTAGTTACTCATAAAGACACTAGTGAGGCAGGCATTTACTCACTAACACACACATATTCACACTCATCCACCCATGCAGTCCTGCACATAAGCTGTCTTAAAAACACATACAAACAGTGAGTCAGTCACCAACCCATGCAGCCACTTATACACAGTGTGAAACACTGATACATATATTTAAAATATTTAAAAATTACTCGCTAATATATGTATTCACTAAGATACACTTTATAAGCCAGTTAACCAATCAATATTTTATTAAAAATAAACATCCATTTACACACTTATTTAAACATTTATTCATCCATCGATCTTTACAAATACATATATAAAACATATTGATATTTCAGAAAGACACACATTCACTGGATGGTGTCATCAGTGATGTCATGAGGGATGTCACTGACCATGTCATGAGTGATGTAATATGTGACATCATCAGCAGTGCATTGCAGGCACGCAAGTTATAGTGAGTCCAACTAACTATAACGCGGGAATTTCAATGGTTTTAGGTCAGTAAAATTTCCAGCTAATATAACTGGTGTGAACCTATGGTTTTTTCAGTGAATTTAATAGGTTTTTTAAATGCTAATTCCTAACTATAACTGGTGGGAAACCTATGTTTTTTTCAGTGAATATATATATATATATATATATATATATATTCAAACTGCGTTTGTCCCCAGGGCCTCCCGGGTCCAAAACAAAAGAAGCCGCCACTGCAGTCAGATGCGTTTTTCAGAAACCAGTAGATTTATTATTTAAACCTCTACAGCATGTTGTCACAGCGAAAAACCAACGCGTTTCGTGAGCTCCCCACTCACTTGATCACGGTATATTACCTACTGGCGGTCGCCAGTAGGTAGTTATAGTGCAAAATCTAAAAATTCTATTTGGAATAACTTTGGCGCCGGTTGACGAATCTGCCTGAAAATTTCCTTAAATTTGCCTCGCGGAGCTCCAGTCATTCCCTGAAAGTTTGGGGGGGATTCGTCAAGCGGGGTCCGTGATAAAAGGGGGGTCCCAAAACATGTTTTCCCCATGTTAATTTCCATAGGGCGGTCAAACTCACTTTTAGCCCGAACGGCTGAATGGATTTTCACTAAACTGGGCAAAATTGTAGGGACTGGTAGCCCGATGTGCCTTTGCTATGTCTCAAGATATGTGCTCCAGTGGATTTTGAGTAATTTAGGTACAAAAAAATATATATATCTATAAGCGCGCCGCGGTACGCGCACCGGGGCTCTCAGGTGTCTGTAAACATTCGAAACAGTCCGGAGCGGCCGCCATCTTGTGTCTCGGTATAATCGAGACACAAGAGGTGGCCAAAACAAAGGGGGAAATGATCATAAGGGGGCAGGGATAGACCCCCCTGATGTGGGGGCTATAAAAGGGCCCCGCGGGGCAAAAAAAATATATTTTTTTTCGTTTTGCGCGGGGGGAGCGCCCGGTACGCGCACCGGGGTGCGGACTGGGGAGCGTACCGGGGAGCGTACCATGGGGAAAAAAGAATGATAGACTTTTCAAAAATTGTATGTTTATTAATTGTTCTTTTTGTTGTTTTTTTATTAAGTACCAACATGTAGGTACCAATGCAGAGTCTAAAATTTAATATACACTGTCTCCTTTGTAGATATCTTGCATGTTGTTACAGAAGTTATTGTGGTATATGGAATTCATACCATAGTCTGTCAGGAAAGCAGAAACAACATGGAGGCAGGAGATGATAAAGAGATGTTAAATACACATTAGAGATAATATAGTGGGAGAAAGGAAGTAACTATGAGCAAACTTACTATGTAACACAAAAAAGTTGCACAGTATACTATAAGTCTCACTTTATATTATAAACATTTTGGAACTACTTGATGAACTACATATAAAAAATGAATAATGTCTCGGACAATTTTTGATTATTAAATATAAATTTATTCTTTTGATTCTTTTTCATAATTTAATAAAACTTCTAACAATATATTGTCTGGAATGTCCTCATTTTCATTCTGTGATTCCATTGATTCCACACACTGAACTAATTCATGGTCCAGAGACTCATCCATAAAATTAAAGTTATCATTCTCAGCAATTTTATCTTCAGGGTTGTTGTCCAAAACTATTTCAAAAGAAATATCATGTTCTCCTTCCATTTTGTTGCTGTAAATTGCATAAAAAATAAATATATCAGTAGAGATAGGGCACTGTTGGGTTTAAGTTCAGACAGGTAGTGTGGATTTTTTAACAGTGAAGTTATCTTTGGGCAGTGTATGGTATCAGGCTGGACTTAGAAATATAAAAAAGTGTATGTGATAAAGCTTATGTAAATTTATAATTATACAAGAGAAGCCTAACTCAATCCATAACTATACCAGAGAAGCCTATCTCAATCTATAACTATTACAGAGGGATAGTATATAACTATCATAATATTTTTTCTCAAATTAACTTAAAGTGCACAATATACTTCACTTTCCAAAATAACAACTTACCTTTGATAAAGCAGTTGAAGTTATCAGTGTAATTTCTTTTTCAAATGTACTTCAGGAAGTAGTAGTCAAAATGGCTGTGTTTCCCTCTCTTTTTTTATATATATATTCATGTACATAACCAATCAAATGTCAGGAAATAATCGTAGAAAATTAAAGTAACATTTTAATAGATTGAAAATTCAAACAGTTTCATATGTGTTTTTGTCGAGGAATTTACCTCAGGATATTTAGACAGGGCTACAGCCTAAATGTCTCAATGGAATTCCACAAAATTTGGGTAAATGGTAGGGACTGCTATGTAGTAGGGCCTATTCTATATTTGATGAAAGTGTCTCCAGTGTTTTTTCTGTAAATTACTTTGCCACCTTTTTTTAGGAAGCGCTTACCGGTGCGCGCCCCGGTACGCGCACCGCAAGCGTTACGGGAGTCCTCCATTTTGTGTTTCGGTACAATCGAGACACAAGATGGAGGACAAACAACGTTGGGAATGGGTAGAAGGGGGCACGGTAGACAGCCCCTGACCCCCTAGGTTTTCTGAGGGGGGCTTAGGAGGCTCATATAGGCCCAAAAAATATATATATTTTTTTGGTTTTCGCGAGGGGAGGGCCCGGTACGCGTACCGGGGAGCGTACTTTGGAGAAAAAGATAATCATTTGGAGTGATGAGAGGAAGGGTAGCCCTGAAAAAATCTTTTGGATTCTGTGGCTGATTTAAGTACCTACAAGTAGGTTCCAATGCACACTCTTAAATTCAGGAGGAATATTCTATTCCCCTCATCTGAGAAGTGCACACCATCTCCTCTGTAGATGTGTTGCATGTTGTAACACAAGTTATTATTGTATATTGAACCCATTCCACAGTGTCTCATGTAAGCAGAAACAGTTTTATTCACATGTTTCCTTGCTTTCTCAAATTGTAGACAAAATTGGTTGGACCAGTTCCATTTCTGTCTTTGGCATATATTGGAATATACCAAGGCAGTTTGTGGAAAAAGTGTCATCAATTGATCAAAGGTGTCCTTTAAAAGCATTTCCAGACCTACCCCAGTTAAATTGCCCAAGTCATTTCCTCCACAGTGCACTATTAAGAGGTCTTTGTTTGGCAGATGCAAAAAGGTTTTCACCAATGGCATCAATTAGTGACAACTCAATCCTCTCTGGCCAATCCATTCGATTTCCACATTTGATAAATCATGGTTGTGAAAATTTGTGCTAGCTGCATACCTTTGAGCCCAGTGGATGTAGCTATGTCCAATAATCCACACAGAATACATGATGAGAGAAGGTTCTGGTGCAGTCATATGAAGTGTGGTAATGAAATGGCAGTTGGAACAGTAGGAGTTTACAAAAAAATAATTGTGGAGTTTCTCTGCTCTTGAATCACAAGCAATGATTGGTGGATTCAGATAGTTGAAAACTGAAAGTTAGGGTGCATGGTTGTGTTGTGTGAAAGAAGCAATTTGAATGGCTAAGAAAAAGTTACTAAAAGCAATAATGCCCTGGATAAGCTGGTGTATTGAGAGGTCAAACATCCTTGCTGACTTAATTTGCAACATTGTAGAATAAACTTTTGAACCTAAGAGTTCAGTTAGGAGGGAGTTGCTATGGTAACAGATAGAAAGGTCTGAGAGGGGGTAGGGTGTTGGTTTGAAAAACGTGAGGGAAGAGTTTTGATTGGTTGAAATGAGGCATATGTGTGTAGAATTAGAGGTTTTCTCTGCCAGTCTTGGTTTCAGTGTATTGAGTGCACACCTTTTGCTCTGCTAAAGAAAAATCGGTGTGTGTGTCTGACACTGTTCTTAATCTCCCAAAGCATTTGTAAAGGTAAGTAATGATTCATTTAATTTAGATAGAGACTTATTTTCTCTATGGAGAAGATTTGGAAGCAGATAGTGAAGTTTCAGTAGTAAAATTGAATGCTTGTACATAGGTCTTGTGCTGTGTTTGTAAAAAGTTATTTAAAAAACGATTTTGGGATATAAGAATGGCTTTTATTTTTTTGAGAAGCAATTAATAGTGTCTGCCTCTGTAAAGAAATATATTTGAATGTTTTAGAATTATGTCACTTGCGTTACCTCAAATTATGAAGCAGATTGAGATTTTTTCTTGCTGGTTTGTGGCATTTTTTTTTAATGTTTTATATTAAAATATGCAAGATAGAGGAATTGTCTTTTGTGAAACAGTGAGGTTTCAGTAGTGAAATGCAAATGCTTGTACATAGGTCCTGCGCTGTGTTTCTAAAATGTTAGTAAAAAAACGATTATGGGTGCAAATCAATGGTATTTTCATTTGGCCCTTATTTATGATTGCCTTGTGGCACCAGTGTGTCTCTTTTAACATCGGAAAAAAGTGACGCACCGGTGGCGCAAGGCCTTCATAAATAAGGCCTTGAGTTTCTTTGCTATTGGTTTCTGTCTTGCTTTTTGATAATGCTTGCTATGTATATTTGCAAGATAGGGGATTTGTATTTTGCGAAACAGTGAGGTTTCAGTAGTGAAATTGAATGCTTGTTCATAGGTCTTGCGCTGGGTTTTTAAAATGTTATTCAAAAAACGATTTTGGGGGAAAATCAATGGTATTTACATTTGGGTGTTATTTATGATTGCCTTTTAGCGCCGGTGTGTCACTTTTAACATGGGACAAAAGTGACGTACCGGTAGCGCAAGGCCTCCATAAATAAGGCCTTGAGTTTCTTTGCTGTTGGTTTGTGTCTTGCTTTTTGATAATGCTTGCTATGTATATTTGCAAGATAGGAGATTTGTATTTTGTGAAACAGTGAGGTTTCAGTAGTGAAATTGAATGCTTGTACATAGGTCCTGCGCTGTATTTCTAAAATGTTATTAAAAAAACGATTTTGGGGGCAAATCAATGGTATTTACATTTGGGTGTTATTTATGATTGCCTTGTGGCACCTGTGCGTCACTTTTAACATGGGACAAAAGTGACGCACCGGTGGTGGAAGGCCTTCATAAATAAGTCCCTGAGTTTCTTTGCTGTTGGTTTGTGTCTTACTACTAGTTATATAGTTGCTGTGGTATAAACTTAGATATGTTGCAAATTAGTGTTTATATTGTTTGCTTATTGTCATTGCTTTGTTGTTTGCTAATAGTGGTCTATAATGTGTTATGTTTTTCTTTACCACAGATTGAAATCAACATTTAAAAAGTAAGGAAAAATGCCGTCAAGGCAAAGGAGAAGAAAAAATACCATACGGAAAATTACAACATTAGCAACGGAAGTAAAGGAATCCTCTACAACAAGTACTTCAAAAAAAAAAAAAAAGGTCCTGGTAAGACAACTAAGTCTTTTTTTCGCAAAATATGTAAAACAAAAACAAATGTTAACGGTAATGTGAAGATCCAGAAAGAGAGAGCAAATTTGAAAAGGAAGGACAGGCCCTCAAAAAATGTCTCTACTGGAGCAGGAGAGAAGAGTATGGATAGCAATAGAAAGTTAAATCAATTTAGGGACATTCCTAGACGAATGTTTCGCAATAGGGTAGTTTTAAATTTGCTAAAAAATGAAAAGAAAGGTAAACAGAGAGCTGCTTTTTACAAGAAAAAGAAAAGTGTAGAGAAGATTGTTGATCAGGCTTTTGAAGTTAAGAAAAAATTATTTATTTTAGTAATCAATAGAATTAGGATACTTAATAAGGCAATTGATGTTTTCAAATCGAACAGTAGATGGAAAAGAATAATTAAATCGGACTCATTTTTGTGAAGTATTTTCTGGAGAATGGATGCATAGTTCAAGTTCAGAGCCATTTTTTAATGAGGAGAGTTACTTTCAGGAAAATGATTTGGTGCATGCAGTTGACACCAGTGGTCGGGCATATGAGGTGAAAGATGGTTGTGTGATGGAAAAAGAGAAACTTGTGTCTAGAGATGCAGAAGAGGTGTTAGCTGATGAAGTTTTAGGGAGACTTACTAAGGGTCCAGTGTACACATGGAAGTGCAGTAGTATTTGTAGTGTGCGACAGGATTCAATCGATTTGCTTCAAAATTTCTTACGTACATATAGTAAGAAAAGTCTAAAACAAAAAATGAAGATCTTGCAAGAGTTAGATCCTTGCAGAGTGAGAGAAAACACAGGTTTGCATGGGCATTCACTGGCTTGTCTTTCTAGAAAAGTATGTCAGAGTGTTTTTCATCATTTTAGGATGTTAGCGGTGCATCATAATAAGGTGAGGAAATTAGTGAGAAGGTTGTATTATGCAAAAAGTCCAGCACTTAAGCTTAAACAGTTAAACAGTGCTCTTTTGCATGGATCTGAAGTAGATGTGAAAACTATTTGTGAAGAAATTGAGTTTTGTTATTTTGGGAACAAAGAGGACAGTGTAGAAATAGATATAGTAATTGATGGTAATGTGGAAGACAATGTACAGATTTCAAGTACAGAAAGGTTTGATGAGGAAATTACCAAGTTTAAGGTGAAATCAAGTGAAAGGCCTAATTTAACTTGTGTGTGTTGTCGACGGACTCATTATCAGATTCAGACTAGGTTAGTTGATTTATATGCAAAATGTGAATTGGAAAATAATAGTGAATGGAAGGATTTTGTAAATTATTTGTTGGTGGAGAATTCTTTTGATTTGAGTTTTGATCAGCGTATTTGTAATTATTGTTTGAAAAAATTAAATGAAAATAGAATGCCTGCTAAAGCTGCTCATAATATTCTTCAGTTGATAGATATTCCTTCTGAATTGATGGATTTAAATACTTATAAATACATTTTGATTCAATGTGTCCATCCTTTTCAAGCTATTGTTCGCATGGAGCCTAAGATAGGGAAATTACCTCCTACAGATTTACAAAGAGGATTAAAGGGAAGAGTTGTTTATTTGCCTCTAGATGTCAAGAAAAATATTGATACAATTGGTGTAGTAAGAGTAGAAGAGGATCCTCTGGTTATTCTAATTAATGGGGTTCCGACAAAGAGTAAGAAAATCTGGCAAGATTTAGTGGATGTTAGGAAAGTCAAAAAGGCAACTTTGTATTTGGTCAAAAACAATGAGTACTATAAAGATGTAAGTGTTGGAGCAGAGGAAACAGCTACAGAAGAAGACAGTGATTGTTCAGTTGGCCAAATTGAAAAAGTTGATGTGTCTAGAAGTGAAGAAATATATGAACATTATACTGTTCATCCTTTGCATTCCAAAGAAGTAATGGGGAATGCAAATGACGTGTTTCAAATGAAAGCAGCAAAAGGAAGTCCTATTAGTGTATGGGAAGAAAGTTTGGAAGCTCGTTGTTTTCCACAGTTATTTCCAACAGGTCGAGGTGGACAATATGACGATCGACCAGTTCAAATTCCTGCAGCTGAATACCGGACTTTAAGATTATATGCTGAAGATCCAAGGTTTCGTCAATGCATTCCGTATTTGTTTCATCTACTGTATGAAAGTGATTTGTCTGGGCTTTCTTATGCAGTTAATCATATACTGAAAAGTGGAGCTCATCTGCAAAATGTTTCGGCGAGGGACTTTATGGAGAAAGTCAATCTGCAAGATAGTATTTTGGAATCTCAGCTAATCAATCTCATGGCATGTCAGCGTGGAACAAACGAGTATTGGTTCCGTCGTCATGGGGAATTGAAATGTTTGCTAAGAAACTTAGGAACTCCTACATGGTTCCTCACTCTTAGCTGTGCTGAGTATGCATGGGACGACTTACTTCAATTTCTATGAGAGGCAAATGGAAACATACAAAATATAGAATTGAAAACACCTGGAGAACTGTGTTCTTTGTATCCAGTGAATGTTTGCAGATATTTTAATCATAGATTTGAAGCTATGATGTCTTTTATTACCAACAAAAAAAAAACTCCCCTTGGAGAGGTTTTGGATTTCTTTTGGAGGAAGGAATATCAAGCGAGAGGTGCTCCTCATATACATATGTTGTTATGGATTAAAGATGCACCCAAATTTGGATCAGATTCGGATGAAACAGTGATGAGTTTCATTGAAGAGTATTCAACATGTGCTGTTCCGAAAACTACTGAAGAAAACAGTTTAAGGCAGCAAGTTTTACGTTTTCAATCTCATAGTTGTGGAAAGTACTGTCGTCGAAAATTCAAACACAAGGAAAAGTACTACACGAAATGTCGTTTTGCGTTTCCACGACCAGTGATCTATAAGGGAAGAGTAAATAATTTGATGTCATCTCTACGACATACTGTGACGAGGAAATCACCCAAAAATACACATAATTTAAAAAGAAACGAAGAGTCCAAGTACATCAACGACTACAACCCAGTGATTTTGTCCATGTGGAATGCTAACATGGATATTCAGTTTGTTGCTGACAACTCTATTGCTGTTGCTCGATATGTGACATCTTACATCACAAAAAAAGAAAAGACAGAACTGAAGGAAATGTGGGAGGACATTTCACATGAAAAGAGTCTAAGCAAGAAATTATACAGTTTCAGTCTGAAGATGTTGTCGCATCGAGAAATTGGAGCATATGAATGTTCTGATCGGTTATCATCAGCAAGTCTCTATGCCAAATCAAGAACAATCATTTGGGTGAGTCTAGGTCTTGCTGCAACACGAAACCGAGTTTTGAAATCTGTACAAGAAATTGAGTATTTGGCGGAGAAAGAACCAAACAGTACAGATATTTTGAAGACAAACATGTTGGATACATACTATCCAAATAGAAGTACTCACCTTGAGAACACTTGTTTGTATCAAGTTCTGCAAAACTACAGTTATAAGAGGAACATCACAGAAGATATTGAAAATATGCTGTCATTGGGTATGAAGGATGTCTAGTGAAGCAGAGAAAAGGCCATTTGATTAATCATCGAAAATTGAGTTGCGAAGCTCCAAACAAAAGAGAATTTTACTATTTAGCTCTTTTCAACTCTTTAAGCCATGGGTTACTGAAGAGGAACTACTTGGATATTTTCCTGTTATGAAGACTCTTTTAATGCAACTAAGGATACCATAAAAAATGTCCTGTTTTTCCAAATTATCTGCAAATGTTGAACGAAGAAATAGAGCAAGAAACCACAATTGCTGAAGAGATTGCTAGAGACAGTTCTCAAGACAGTCAGAGTTCTACTTCATTGAGTCAGGATCCACTAGGAGGACCAATTATCCAAAATGAAGCTGCAACTGCCATGGATGAGGTGAAAAGAGCTATGGAACAAGCTCAAGAGGATGGAGTTAACTTAGAAGATTTGGTAAAGCAACTAAACGTTGATCAGAAAAAGATATATGACGAAGTCACAGAACAGATTGAACATGGATTCAGACATGAGAAAAAAGTGTGCTCATGTACATCATTTAAGCCTGTTCGACTGTACGTAAGTGGAGAAGCAGGAACAGGACAAAGTTTTCTGATTAAAGCCATTGCAACTTATTTGCAGAAAAGGACTGAATCACCGCTGTCTTGTGTTGTAACTGCTCCAACTGGGCTGGCAGCACATAACATTAAAGGGATTACTCTACATCGTTTACTGATGCTGCCAGTTGAGCATGATAATAAATTGCATTACAACAAGCTATCTGGAGATGCGTGTTCTGAAGTTTCCAGAGTCTTGAAAAAAATGAAACAACTTATCATTGATGAAGTAAGCATGGCCTCAAATCTAATGCTTGCTTTTGTGCATTTGAGAATGCAAGAAATTCTTAGAACAGAGTATGATGTGTTATTTGGAGGAAAACACATTGTTGTTTTGGAGATCTACTGCAGTTGACTCCAGTAAAAGGACAACCAATGTTTAAAATGCTTACACATGAAGATACCAGGAAGTACCTTGGAAGCATTGGAAACGTTAATATATGGTTAAATTTTAAATATGCTGAACTGCTTCAAAATATGCGACTGGCAAAGGATTAAGATTATAAAAATATTCTACAAGATATAAGAATCGGAAAAGTAAGTGAGCTTGGGAAAGAAGCTTTACATGCTCGATTAATTTCAAATTTGTATCCAAATGAAAACATTCTTCCAGAGAATATTTTTTTAAAAATGACTGAGAAGAAATCTGGGATATGTTTGATGCCAACTCTGCAAGAATGTTCCATCTTCAACAACAAAATGTTAAAGTTAGACAATGAAGAAATTGTGAAACTGGAAGCAATAGATAAAATAGAGCATATGGGTGCAACAATTGTTTTGTCAGAAAATTTGAAAACAAAATTGGATTCATTAGAGAAAAGTGTTTCTAAAACAGGTGGTTTTGAAAAGACTCTGAATGTGTGTTTAAATTGTCGTATCATTTTGAGAAGGAATTTAAATGTTGAAAGAGGTCTGGTAAATGGAGCAATGGGTTATGTTGTTGATTTTGTGAATTATAGAAATAGAGATGGAATTGAATTTTTAAAAATAAAATTTGATGGCATTGAGCAAGTACAACAAATCAGTTGTTGTTCTGCTAGATGTTTGCTTGTAAAAGACTTATATGTTCGACGAAAACAGTTTCCTGTTTGTTTGGCATATGCAGTGACAATTCATAAATCTCAAGGTTTAAGTGTAGATAGTGCTTTGGTGAACATTGGAAGATCTGTGTTTAAATAGGGTATGGCATATGTGGCATTATCTCGTGTCAGAACTTTATCAGGATTGTACTTGATTGCGTGTGATGAGACAAAGATTTCTGCAGATCTAGATTGTGTTAAAGAATACAATAGGTTAAGAAGAGAGTATGCTCCACATTTGCCTCAATATCCTCTGTTTGAAAAACGTGTGGTAGGCCGAAAAAGAAGAAATGAGGATAATTGTAGTGAGGTAGTTGCAAAAAGACAAAAAGTAGAGAAAACTGTAATTCAAAACAGAAAGAAAAAGGATCCTGATGAAAATTTTGTTGGATTTCAGTTTGAAAACATTTCTGGTGTCCACTGCTATGCTAATGTAGTGGTTAATGTTTTTTTTTTCTTCAAACTCTACAAGAACAGATTGTTGAAAATCGAGATCAAAGATTGTGTGGTTTATTGAATTCTGTGTTTGAGAAATGTAGCAGTGATAGAGCAAAAATAGAAAGTGTAACAGAAATTCGAAATATTTTAGATATGTTTTCTGGTCAAGATACATTTTCACAGAACATTCAGCAGGATTGTCAGGAATTTTTAATGTATATGTTTGGTGTTTTGGAAGATGAAGGTGTAGATGTAGATAATCTTTTTAGCCTTTCTTATCAATGGCAGCATGACTGCGAGAATTGTAGTTTATCAAGTACTACTAGAATAGACACTGAAAGATTTATATTTTTGACCTTACCAGACTGTAAATCAGTGCCATTTAATAATCTAGTTAAAGCAGCAGATCATAATATGGTGTGTACCCAATGTAAGTGTCCAATACTATCCACATTATTTATACAAAGTTATGGTCAGTATATAATTTTAGTTTTCCAACGATGTAGACCTGATGGAACTAAATTGACAACTTGTATCAAAAATTTTGTGGCTTCTCAGTTATTGATTTCAGGAAGAACCTTTACAACTGTAGCTATTATTTATCATGACGGTCCTTCGACAACATCAGGACATTATACATGCTACTTAAAATGTCAAAAAGGTTGGAGTTACTGCAATGATTCTCATTTGACTTATAAACAACGTTTGCCTTATGACTTTAAAAATTCTTACCTAGTGTTTTTAAAACCAAAGTTTTAGTAAAGGTTATTGGCCTTTGAAGACGGGAGTAGTTAATAAAAGTTAGTTAGTTAGTTAATCTAATGTTTAAAATTATTTATCTCATATAGGTACTGTAAGTGGATCTCATAGTAAAAAATACTCATATATCTGACACGATTTGGCCGTAAGGAAAGTGTAAGGTATGATGTTCTTACATCTTTTTTCATAGGAAGTCGATGAAATGGAAGTTATAGAGAACAGCAGACATTTTTTCCACAAAAAGGACCTTCACTATCTACTATTTGGCCTCAAGGAAAAGTAAGTGAATCAAAGATTAGTGTACATATAGGATTTGTAAGTTTTTATGTTTTTTTTTAAACACAATCTTTTAGATTGTGTTTTTTTTCCTACTGTTATATGATGAAGAGTTTGAACTCACTAATTTAAGTGAAATTCAATATATTCTGAGAACAGCAAAAATAAACAATGTATGTCATTCTATAGTTTGCATTGTGTAATTTATATTGTATTCCCATTGTCTCACACTCATTTTCCTTTTTCCACCCTTATTTAGCTCTCTTTACTCACTTACACTGCCTTTCTTTCACTTTTTCATCGCTGTTCCTTTACTCCACTTCTTTCACAACTCCTCAATCCAATTTCAACTGTCTGCATTTCCTCTCTCCTTTGCACCACTTTTCAGCTTTCTCACATTCTCTCAGTACCACTGCTTTAGTTCTCTTCCCCTCTTTTTCCTTCTTTTGCTCCTTTACTCTTTTTCCTTTCTTCACTCATTGTACTGCAGTTCACTCAGTCCTTCCCTTTGTCTTTCTGTGTACTTACTTTCTCACTCCTTTCTCCTCTATCTTTCTATATTAACCTCATTCCTTTCATCCTTCACTCTGTGACTCCCCTTCACTCACTCTCAGTCATCTTCCATTCCTCTTTCTTATTAATGGATCTTCATTTAGACTCCTTTCCTTTTCACTCATTTTCCTTTTACTTTCTTCTCTTTCCTGATTTCGTTTTGGTATCTCACATTCTTTTACTATCTTACTTATCTTCAGTATTTTGTTCTCGTTCTATTTCTTTTTCCCTCTTTTTTGTCTTTCTACATTACTTTATTTCTGAATTTGTATCCTTCACTATTGCTTTATTTCTTAGTACACTTTTTTTGATGTTTTACCTCTTGACCTGTTTCTTCTTTTTTTAAATATATATGTCTCACTTCCCCTCTTCTCCCTAGGCTATGTCTCTCACCCTCCCCTCCTCTTTCCCACCTTTTTATCTGTCTACTTCCCCTACTCCAACCCCCCCTGAATCTCTCACCTTGCCTTCTTTTCCCCTTACGTATTTTGTGCTTATTGTTTTTCTCGACCTTACAAGTATCTATGTTGCCATGCTCTTAGAACTGATTAACCTTTGTAACGATGTAACCTGTAACTTTGATCTGATTCTCATGTAAAGCGCTTTGATACCTCCGGGTCTAGCCAGCGCTATATAAACAAGAAATTTAATAAAAAAATAACTTGTTTTTTCTTTTGCCTTTCACAGATACAAAATGTAGTTTAAACATGTAAGTAAGTTTTCATTAATTATATGGTAAGTGTGACTACAAAATGTAGTTTGTCATCACCCTTTGCTTTAACCTCACTACTTTTCTCTCACCCTACCTCACCCCTGTCTCCTTACTCTGCTTCCCTCACTTATACTTATCCTCCATATTTACTTCTCTTTTCCTTACTTTCCTACCACATTCAACTTCTTTCAGTACCCCTGCTCATCCACACTCCCTCACTTACCTTTTTTTCTGGTTCACTTAGTCCCTTTCTGACACTCCTTCCTTTACTCTCTCTGTTCTTTCCCTCCGTCACCACTGTTCCTTTTCTCTCCTTCATATTTTTTTTTCTTTTTTTTTTGGTGCTTAATATACAATATAGGATTAATTTTAAGAAAAAAATACCTTTCTAAGCTATAGATATTTGCGAAAAAATAACCTTAGAATTTCACTAAAAAACAAATAGGTATGAGGCCCTATAAAAAGTTAGGAATTAACAGTTTAAAAAACTATGAAATTCACAGAAAAAAACATAGGTTTCACACCAGTTATAGTTAGGAATTAGCATTTAAAAAACCTTTGAAATTCACTGAAAAAACCATAGGTTTCACACCAGTTATAGTTAGGAATTAGCATTTAAAAAACCTTTGAAATTCACTGAAAAAAACATAGGTTTCACACCAGTTATAGTTAGGAATTAGCATTTAAAAAACCTATTAAATTCACTGAAAAAAACATAGGTTTCACACCAGTTATAGTTAGCTTGAAATTTTACTGACATAAAACCAATGAAATTCAACGTTACAGTTAGTTGGACTCACTATAACTTGCGCGTGTAATGCACTGCTGATGACATCACATATTACATCACTCAAGACATGGTCAGTGACATCACTCATGACATCACTGATGACACCATCCTTGTGACAGAGTGACAGACCTCCTTTCACTGTAAAGTAACCCTTGAAACACATATTAAAAAATAGAAACTAACATTTTCAAAAAAGTGGATATACCCATACCAGTTACAACAACCAATTCAGTAATTCCACCATCTAAATACACATCCACTCATTCACCAACAGTTCTATATAGTCACTCATACATATACTCACTCATCATATGTAGTGATACACCTATACATCCTGTTACACACCGACAGTCATCAAAAAGTTACTTACACACATATTCACACATGCAAATAGACTAATAAACATCCATTTATTTACATATACAGATATACACATACTACCACCTTACTTCTAAGGAAACTTACACATACTTACTCTCTTAAACAATCACTTATAGAAACACATACTTATTTAAACAGGAACTGTTTCAATCTCTCACTCTCACTACAGGAGAAAAAGTGCTATTATAAGAGACTAGAACGCAAATGGCGACTAGGATATGCTGGAGCAGACAAAATTATTTATAGAGAGGCTATTAGAGCTTATAAAAAAGACATAAAAAGCGCGCAATCCCGATATTACTCTCACAAAATCGCAGAGGCCAGCTCCAGCTCCAAGGAGATTTACAAAATTGTAAAAAGTCTTATCAACCTCCCCACACCTCCACTCATAGACAAAAATCCTCGGCTCCGCTATGAAGATCTGGCCAATTTTTTCTTCCAGAAAATCTATCTTATCTACTCCTCTTTTCCATCCACAGAGCAGACTACTTCGAGTGAGGCACCATTATGTCCCCCACAAGAAAACACACCCAACTGCCCTCCAATGTTGGCGGAGTTTCCCTGGATAGATGCGGACCACCTCACTTCTTTCATGCATCAGGTCAAATCAGGCTCCCCTGGAGACCCAGCACCTCCACATATTCTAGTCTCTGCTATACAGACCATCTTCCCTATACTGCTTGCAGTACTCAACACATCAATTTCCACCAGCACAGTCCCAGTGGCTTGGAAACAGGCCATGGTGAGGGCCCTTGTTAAAAAACCCAATCTGGATACCAAGAATCTTAACAACTTTCGCCCGATCTCCTTGCTGCCTTGGGCAGCCAAAAATTCTGGAGAAATATATAAATAGCCTGTTAACAACCTTTCTCGAGCAAAACCAGCTGCTCGATCCCTCCCAGACTGGCTTTCGCCCCAAGCATGGGACCGAGACTGCACTACTGGCTGTCACAGAGGAGTCCAGGAGGATCTTAGATCGGGGAGGATCGGTGGCAGTCATCCTCCTCGATCTGAGCGCGGCATTTGATACCGTTAACCACGATATCCTCTTGCAGCGTCTCCTGGACACCGGAATATCTGACAGGGCTCTGGAGTGGCTCAGGTCCTACCTGAGTGATAGATCTTTCCAGGTGTATGAGGGCAATGTTACCTCTTCCAGTAAGCTGCTGGGATGCGGAGTCCCGCAGGGATCATATGGCCGAGATACCCGCCACCCCCTCTCAACACAATCCCCGAAAGGAGGGAAACCGGAAACAGTTCTTGAAGTTTTTGGAAGTGGGATGGAGTGACCATCCCGGCCGTATTTATTAAAACAAAATTAAAACATTAAACGTTTCATGTTATGTACAATTTCATTACCATATTGCGATGTTTGGCTAACCTTAACAGATTCTCTAATACAGAGGTTCTCCTAGCCGAACTAGCATCTTACAAAACATTTCTTGACATATTGAAATTGTACAACCTAACGTTTAAGGGCCAACGGCAAGGTCATAACCGGTGTCAAGATCCCTAACCAGACTTACCCCTCCCACTTGGGCTGGGCGACAGCACGGAGGCGTACCTCAAGTGCAACTATTACCAATTTCCCTTGACTTGACGGGGGCACCTAAAGACTCGACGCCAGTTAAAGGTCGTTCGAATACTCGTGTGAGGTATCTAGAAGGTACCGTAGACCTTATCCCAACCCCACACAACTTACCGCATCTGCCGTCGCAGATGTCACTGGCCCCGGGAAATTCCCCAGGAGGGGGCTGTAACCCCTCCTACAAAGGAAGGGGCCTTGACCGCCTTTCCTTTACTTCCGGCGACCCATCCTTAGAAGGGACCGCCTCCCCATTGAGGGGCCAATGGCCACCTCTCCCGAGCGCTCCCATCCGTGTTGGGTGACGCCCACTCATAGGGATCTACTAATTAGTGCTCACCGATCATGACCTTACCGCCTACCAAAATAAATACGACAGTGCAAATTAACCTACGAATACATTGGCCACTATGACCGAAAGAGCATGCATTAAAAATTCAACACTAAACTGAATATCTTTAATGGCAAACATACTCAAAACGACCATTCTTTATTAACTCAACATTCACATGGCACTACAACCTGTATACGAAAACCGAAGCAAAATTAATCAACTTTATTAAACACAACTGGCTGTCTTCAGGGGCTGGTGGGTGGGTCAAAATTGGCTCTTTGTTCTGTCCCGAGCTCACGTGCAGCGAGGAGGTGCAGCTTCAGAGCACAAGAACAAGAGGATGTCTTCTGGTCTTGCGTCCCTTTTTATCCGTCTTCAGGGCGGGCGTATACCCGCCCCTGCCTGCCCCGAGGGCGTGGCTGGCTGCGTCGGTGTCTAGGCCAGCCCACTCTAGGGCGGGAACGAGCGCGCCCCAGCTACGCCGTTTCGGGCATACCAGCTGAGGCGCGCCTCCCGCCCAAAAATGGCTTCCCGGGGGGATCGAGGCACTCGGCCATACGTTCGGGGGTACCGAGTTGGTCGCCCCTTTCCATATGGCCGAGATACCCGCCACCCCCTCTCAACACAATCCCCGAAAGGAGGGAAACCGGAAACAGTTCTTGAAGTTTTTGGAAGTGGGATGGAGTGACCATCCCGGCCGTATTTATTAAAACAAAATTAAAACATTAAACGTTTCATGTTATGTACAATTTCATTACCATATTGCGATGTTTGGCTAACCTTAACAGATTCTCTAATACAGAGGTTCTCCTAGCCGAACTAGCATCTTACAAAACATTTCTTGACATATTGAAATTGTACAACCTAACGTTTAAGGGCCAACGGCAAGGTCATAACCGGTGTCAAGATCCCTAACCAGACTTACCCCTCCCACTTGGGCTGGGCGACAGCACGGAGGCGTACCTCAAGTGCAACTATTACCAATTTCCCTTGACTTGACGGGGGCACCTAAAGACTCGACGCCAGTTAAAGGTCGTTCGAATACTCGTGTGAGGTATCTAGAAGGTACCGTAGACCTTATCCCAACCCCACACAACTTACCGCATCTGCCGTCGCAGATGTCACTGGCCCCGGGAAATTCCCCAGGAGGGGGCTGTAACCCCTCCTACAAAGGAAGGGGCCTTGACCGCCTTTCCTTTACTTCCGGCGACCCATCCTTAGAAGGGACCGCCTCCCCATTGAGGGGCCAATGGCCACCTCTCCCGAGCGCTCCCATCCGTGTTGGGTGACGCCCACTCATAGGGATCTACTAATTAGTGCTCACCGATCATGACCTTACCGCCACAGGTCCGGATAGTTGACCGGCTATCCGGGCCCCCCACAAAACTCCTAGCTAAAGGTCATGTTCCAACGTTTTTAACCATGCTAAGAAGTCTCCTATGAGTAACTCATTTCCCACCCGAGACAAATGCACACCATCCCCCAGATACATACTGTCATCATTAATACAACCGTGCGAGATAGAATGCAATGTCCTGGAACGAAACAACCTACTCATTTTGTTATTAAGTTTTCTAACAGAATGGTTCAAAGCAGGGATCGAAATAGCCCCCCGCCACACTTTTCGTGGGATCATATGAGACCACGCAATTATGCACCCCGGAACTTTCCTCGCCAACCAACTTACAGTGGAAAGCATTGCCTCCAGGAGAAGTCGTCTACCGGTGGTGACCAAATCATTGCCCCCTAAATGTACTATGACTATAGACGGCGGTGACCTCGTCCGCCCTAACAAACCCTCAAAGAATGCCTGAAACTGGTCAATACAGAGACCGCCCCTTCCGTAGAAGGACATTCTGTACCCGTATTCCCCAGCTACGTGAATCATGTCACCTGCTTCGAATACGTCTGCGGCACGCCTCACGTATGAGTGGCCCACGACCCACACCTCCTTTCTCACAGCCGGTGATGTCTGACCGCTGGCCCGGTGTTGGGTCGACTGCATAGTCCGCCCCGCCTCGAAGGCTTGCGTAACTGAAAACCAAACAAAAGACAAGAAGCGTGAGTACATTATTACAGCTTCACAACATGTGCAACCGCACATACCTCTTATAACAATTGGAGGACCAACGCCCCACTCGTTTTACTTGTTCCACATTAAGACCCCTGGCTGTAGCTTCAGTGGCAGCCCCTATCCGAAAGGAATGGGTCCCAAACTCACCCGGGTCCAAGCCCGCTGCGGTAATTGACATCGCGAGCACCCGCTGAAACTGAAACTTCGTCAGTGGGGTGGCGTCCGCGTGTCTCAACAATGTCCCCCCCCATGATGCCACTCTTCGTGCTAGGTAATCTTCTAAACACTTCACCGGACACATGGAAGACCCTAGAATCCTGCGAATGACTATGCAGTCTCCCACCCCACTTTGATCGGTTTTTGACTTGACAAAGGATACAGTCATAGTCTCACCCCTGATCTGAACGTGTTCCCGGCACAAACCCCCCGCCACATCCCGCTTGCTCCTTGCTACCAGCTCACTTATCCTCATAGCCCCGTGAAATGCAAGCGTAAAAGCAGCTCGGAACAAACAGGCCTCGAACTGAGACGAGCATATGGCGGGGAGTGTGGCCAGCAACTGGGACAACCTATCCAGACCTATCGGGCGCCTCTCATCTACTCTGCGACCCTCAAGGCGTTGCCACCCACGCTGATGTAAATAATTAATTTACTCTCTTAATTTCTATGCAGGTAAGTACTTAATCAATAATAACTCAATCGAAATGAAGGAAAACAGAGTCCGTGGTGCAAGAGTTTCTAAGGGTTTTATTCCTCATAAAGGAATCAGGATATCATGTTCTGACCACCACACAGGATGTCAGAAGGGATAGATGAGCGCGCTGGCGTTTATTGACAATACATAGCTTATATACTTGATTAACATCATAATGTTCAATGTAAGAGGCGTAGCAGCTGAGAGAAGACAAGATAACAGTATACACGTGGTGCTAATACATCATCAAGAGGCGTAAACTAGGCGTGAACTAGAAAAAGTCACTGATAGGTGACGCAAGTGGGTGGCACCAAGGGGTGGTGCTAACAGAATGTTGCAATGTCAGCAGAAATCGGAAGCTTGGATGCGCGCGCAGCTGCATGACGTGTGATAGACGGGGTGCAGGGGACTTGACATTTACACTGACGGAAAGAGACAGAAGTCTGGCATGTCAGATCAACTTGTGCTTCTATCATATCTGATATCTGATGTTTAGGAACTAAGCTATCTGGGCAGAAAGGTCTCTAGAGCAGAAGCTATTCTATACTTGCTGTGAGTGCGTGTATAAGCGCCTGAGTGTCTGTATGAGAAGCGTGGGGGCATGGGGCCTTCCATGGAAGCATGGCAACAGAGGCTATGAATTACTTGCATAAAGACAGGTCGGCCCTTTAGCCCTGTAGCTGAGGAAGGATGTTTACTGAAGCTAGCAGGCTGGAATGTATCTTCGGGGAGGAAAACAGATAACTCGAAGGTTATAGTCAATCTTGGCAGGCAGCAGGCTGAGCTGAGCACGGAGGGCCGCGCTAGAAGTAAGTCAGAGTTCACGGGTACGGGGGCTGCTTGGGCAGAGGCCCTCGCAGTCAGAAGCCAGAGAAGAGGCTCGGTGGCAGAGATTCAGGGCCTACTTTCAGCCAGGCTGAAAAACGTAGGAGTACACTTCAAAAAGACGTTGGCATAGCATACTTAGGAACGGACCATCAAACCCATTCATGGTGGGTCTGAAAGAGGACAAGTTAACGTTGGACGCAAATGTATTTGCGTCTTCATAGCTGGTACAGGAGGGAAGTTACATGCACTTTTAACTCGTACATGGAGTCGGTGGGGTACTCGCTAGGGAACACAACATGACCATAAAATTTATATTACCTCATTCCCTCCTTGTTCCCTACGGACCCTTCATGATATATCGATCCTCATAAATCGATCGGTTTGTTCTTGTAACATTATATGTTCGTCTTTCTTTCTTTGACTGTTTGAGAGGCAACTGGAATGCTCAATGCAGGATGTGGCACACAGTCCACATATCGCTGGCCCACACTGCAGGCATAGGCAACAACTGAATACTATAACAAGACCAATGCCTAGGAAGGATAAGATCTTCCATCCCCAAGCTGTTAACGTAGTCCAGAACCAACCGGACCAAGTCCAGGTGCCTGGATTCTGATGTATCTGATTTGCAATTTTATGTAAACGGGTGATAGCTTGATAGACAGATGGTGCGTTTTGTGGAATGAAAACACAGCAGCTTGACCCGATGACCTTACAAGCTCCACCTCTATCTGCCAAGATGACGTCAATCACAAGACGATTTTGAAGGACAACAGTCCGTATAGCAGACTGCTCCTCTGTTAAGTTACCTAGAGCGGAGGCAGTTTCGTTCACTACTGCTTCAAGTGTTCTCGTTAATCTGCGTATTAATTTACTGTTTTGGACAGGACCTAGGAAGAAAAAGAATCCTTTATTGAAATCAGTGTACTGTTCCCATGCCGTTTCTGTGTAGTCGACAAGGGGAATATCTCTTTTGGGTCTATTTGGTGCTAGATTCGTATTTCTATGGTAATCAGGGGGAGCTAGAAAAACAGGTGGCAGAAGGAATGCAATGTAACAGGTACCATCCCAATCTGGAGGCAAACGTATGTATGCGGTATGACCACAAACAAAGTAGGAATGACTGGTAGCTTTAAAAGACGATTTACCATGGTCACTGAACTTGACCACAGTAGTGCATTTACTATGACCTACGTGTACTGAACCTTTCTTGCTAACACATAATTCACCTGTGACTGGTAATACTAACATATGGGGCAGAACTGGAGCAGTTTCAGATTCAACAGTGAGGATCATAAGGCTAATTGTGTAATTACCTAATCCATATACTTCATTTTCTAGATCAGTTCCTATTCGAGTGGGAAGTCCCTCTTTATCCGGATAACAGACGTTGAGCAGGACTAAGTTCAAGTTTCCCCAAACCCAGCCCCCATCGAAAACAGCAATATCAGGATCTAAAGAATTAATTATTTTAAACCATGCTCCACAGGAGCCATTGTGAGTGAATGGGTACGGAAAGAGAGGCAGAGCTCCCTTGTAATTCTGGTAGGGAGGGAGTCGGCCACATATCCAACAGTCTGTAGCATTATTTGTCTGATGGGAATGGTGTAACATACTAATGAATGTGTTGTTGCGCAGCGCAAGTCTGTAAGAGAGTTCATGTGCGGGGAGTTCACTAAAAGTGTGTTCAGCAGAAACATTGTAAACAGATTGTTCACGCCTGAAAATAGGCCAGTACATAGGGAGCAGAATGCTGGCAATAATAATTAGAATACTCAGAATAAACATGATTATTAGTGTCACTATGCAGTGACTACGAAGTGATTTGCAATATGTTCTTCTCTTTTCCTCTCTCTCTCTGACTCGATCTAGGGGGTACATGTCAGAAACTATTTAACCGATTCACCTAGGGGAGGACTTAAACAATTAAACTGTCTGACTTGCTAGATCAAAGCTTCATACGGAAAAGTTCTTGAGGAGTCTTTTCTCTTTTAGGCACAGTAACGTCTTGTGCTTCAACACAGTCTTTGGTGGGGGTGGACGAGTCAGAGTCCTGTTTCAGTCCGTTTTTTAGTTCATTGCATAGCTTGATGTGACTCGTGTGGACCCACCCCTTTCTCCCCTCGATTTTCACGGCGGTCCTGGTGGTAAGCAGAACGGTCTTTGGAGACTTCCAGCGGGGCTCCAGCGGACTTTTCCGGTCGAAATTCCGGACGACTACCAGGTCCCCTGGACGGACCTCATTCGCCTTTACATCGGTGTTGTCAGGGAAGGCTGCGGCAACCTGTGAACGACATGATTGGAGTGCAGACATCAAGGAGGCAAGGTAATCTGTCAACATGTTACAATCAATATCAGTGATCTTTTTCGGAACGGGCGTCCCCCACATATTCGGCGGTCTGCCAAAGACCACTTCGTACGGGGATAGCCCTGATCTTGAGTGGGCGACCATTCTCATGTAGAATAGTGCCACGGGCAGGGCGACTATCCAGTCGACCCCTTTTTCCTGACAGATCTTGGCAAGACGGATTTTTAGTGTCTGATTATGCCTTTCTACAAGGCCAGCTGCTTCGGGATGTCGGACACAGTGGAACCTCCACTGATATCCTAGCAAGAGGGAAACTTGTTTCATCAGCTCGGACGAGAACGGCTGTCCGTTATCTGAATACACGACACGGGGCAAACCGTACCGTGGGAAGAATTCACGAACCAACTGTCTGGCTGTGGTCGGAGCAGTGTAGTCTGGGACTGGGTATGCTTCGGTCCAGCGGGACAGAGCACAAACAATTACAAGGACATACTTAAATCCTCTACAGCTATTCATCTGGATATAATCCATCTGGAGGACTTCAAAAGGGTGATCGGGAGGATGGAATCCACCTTGCTCAACAGGGACACTTTTACCTGGATTGAACTGACAACAGATCATGCAAGTACGCACTTTCTGTTTTGCTGCTGCTCGTAAGTGTTTGTTGTACCAGAGATTCTGTAAACTGTCTAACATGGCTTTCTCTCCAAGATGGGCAGGACTATGTGCTGTATTTATTATGACTTGAACCATTGAGTCGGGGAGAAACCATATAGATTTGCCCTTCGTCACCCAACCTTGATCTGTCTGAATCCCTCCTAGTTCAGTCCATTTCTTTATCTCCTCTGGAGTAGCATGTGTCTGGATATCAATTACATCTAGGGCGGGATCTCTAACTGCCATACACTGGGTCTGGACTATTGTCTTTGTCACATCAGTAGTCTGGGTGCGAGTCAGTGCTGTGTGTTTTGCTGTCTGGTCTGCCAGGTCGTTACCCTGGGAAACAGAATCTGTGACTTTAGTATGTGCCTTACACTTCATGACTGATATGCCCGAGGGCAAATGTATTGCTTCTAACAGTGCTTGAATAAGGGGGCCATGTTGTATCTTGGCCCCATGGGAAGTCAGAAAACCTCGTTCTTGCCAGAGGACTCCGAAGTCGTGTACAACTCCGAAGGCATAGCGGGAATCTGTGTATATGTTAACATTTCTGTTCTTGGCTAGAATACAAGCTCGGGTCAGAGCGATGAGCTCTGCTGCTTGAGCAGACAGTGTGTCAATACGATGTGTTTCTTTAATTTCAGTTTCAGTGGTCACGGCGTACGCGGCCACTAATTCTCCTGTACTTGTTCTCATGCATGAACCATCCACATAAAGTGTCAGGTCTGGATTTGTCAATGGGACATCTGTTAAGTCTCGTCTAGGCTTAGTTACTGCATTAATTATTTCTATACAATCATGCGGAGCTGGATCTGTCATAACTGTAGGTAACAGTGTTGCTGGGTTCAGGATGCTGCAACGTCTGATTTCTATGTGTGGCTGGAATAGTGTTAATTCATAACCTGTCAGTCGTGCTATAGTTAAGTGTTGAGTCTGGGTTCTGTTTAACAAAACCTCTACAGAATGTGGTACTTGAACTGTTAACTGATGACCTAAAACAATTGAATCACTTTGTCTTATTGCTAACGCTGTTGCTGCTACTGACTTTAAGCACGCAGGGAGTGCTTGAGCTACTGAATCCAATGTACTAGAAAAATAAGCACAAGGCTTATGTGAACCTGCTTGGTCTTGAGTGAGGACAGACAACGCTGTGCCTTCACGTTCTGTAACAAAAAGTGTAAACGGTTTGCTGTAACATGGTGTCGCTAAAACTGGTGCTTGGCATAAAACTTTCTTTAATTCTTCAAAAGCTTGTGTGTGTTCCTGAGTCCAAGGGAGGACAGTCGAAGTCGCTGCCTCCTGTGTCGTTAACTGGATGAGTGGTTTAGCTAGAAATGCATACTGAGGAATCCATTGTCTGCAGTACGAGGTGAGGCCTATGAAGGCCCGCACTTCCTTTTGTGTCTTGGGTTGCGGCATGTTCACAATTAACTGAATGCGATCGGGAGTGAGCTGTCTCCCCACTTTGGACAGTAAGTGACCCAAGTACACAACTTGCTGAGCGCAGAATTGTAGCTTCGAAGGAGACACCTTGTGTCCCTTGTCAGCCAGGAAATGTAAAACTGTCAGTGATGCTTTTTCACATTCGGGCTCACTTCGTGCGGTGATCAGCAGATCATCGACGTATTGTAGTAAAGCGGTGTTAACTGGCATTTGAATACAATCTAGTTGTCTTTTCAGTGCTTGACTATAGATGCTGGGGCTTTCTGTGAATCCTTGAGGTGCGCGCGAAAATTTGAAACTGCGTCCATTTAAACAGAATCCGAAGAGATATTGGCTCTCCGGATCAATAGGCACGCTGAAGAAGGCGTTCTTGAGATCAATTACAGTAAAGAACGTTGCTTCTGAATCAATAGCAGTCAAGAGAGATGATATATCGGGGACCACAGGATACTGTGGGATAATGCATTTATTCAATTCTCGGAGATCAATCACCAGCCGATATACTGGCGGTGCATTGGGATCAGTACGTTTAAGAATCGGAATGATGGGTGAATTACAGATATTGGAGTCGGTCTCGACGACCACTCCTTGGGCAATGAGCTCTTCAATGATTTTCAGTAAAGCCGCTACAGCATCGGGTGGTAACTTATATTGTCTTATTCTGGGTAATACAACACCTGCCTTGAGGGTAACACGGTATGGTGTAATGTGCATACATCCTACATCAGTTGGGCCTTTTGCCCACAGGTAATCAGGTACATTTTTCAATCTGACGTCAAACTCACGAAGGACGTAATGACCCTTGAAATCCCGCAGAAAGAGTCTAACCCCCTCCGGGGAGCAGCATATTATAGCTCCTAGAGCTTTCAGTGTTTTAATTCCTAACAGATTTTCCGGACATGATTTTGTTAGTAACAGGTCTGTAACGCGTGATAATGGACCCACAGCCAAGGGAACTGGTTCTGATACTTCATTTACAATAGGTTGTCCTGAAAAACCAAGGGAAACATTTTGTGAGCCTGAGAGGGGTGCCCCTGGAACTTCGTCATGACTTATTGTAGTGCGACTTGCCCCTGTGTCAATTAAAAACTTTCTATCTTTCCCCAATACTTGACTGTGTACATAAGGACCTTCTTGATCTACAGGAATCTCGATAAGAGGCAAGCCACCTTCCCTCTCTAGGCTGTTTCATGTATATCTGGAATATTCGGGGTAAGCAGACTGGGCATACTGGTACATCTGTTGTGAGACTTGTTGAGTTGCAGCAATGGGCTGTGGCTGTGGTACTGCTACGGTCTGTGCTGTCTGTGCAGATGCATGCATGGGCTGTGTATTCTGTGTAGACTGATGCTGGTTATGATCTTGTCTAGGCGGATGCGGTCTCTCTTTAGTTTTACCTGTCGCTATGTTATGTTTCAGAACTGCACATTCGTGTACGTAGTGACCTGGCTGCTTGCAATAATTGCATGTCCCTTTAACAGGAGCTGCAGCGTGACTTGTCTGGGTCGTACCTTTCCTGTGATTGTCGGATGGGACCGTCTGGGCTACTAACATTTTCATTTTCGTGTCTTTCATACGCTTCTGTTCCTGATCTTGTTCTTCCCTAATTCTATTCTGGTGATATTGTAACATTTGTAACATCTGGGATGGCGTATTTGCTTGCCATGTACTCTCGACTTTATACACTCTATTTTTAACTAACGGTAGGGAATTCTCGACTAACTTTGATACAAAAAGATGTGGGTACGACTCGCTACTTGGCTGGAGGCCACTATTGATAATAAAACATTTCTCGAATCTTGAATAAAAGTCGCTAGTATCTTCATCATGTTTCTGTTTACAGGACGAGATTGCATCCCAATCCTCCTTTCTAGTTGTCAATAATCTGGGCAGGACCTGTACTATCAAACCTGGTAATGCTTTAGTTTTGTCCCCAAGGCCTAACCCTGGAACCCGTTTTTTCTCTTCGTCTTCTATTTCTGCCCAGGCAATCTTTGCGTCTCCCACCTCCCAGTCCTTTTCCTTTAATTTCTCGAATATACCCGTAGGCAATAATACTTTCAACATTTTCATGATATCATCATATGTGTAGTCCCCTATTAATAACATGTCTTTAAGCTCTCTATGGAAACCTGCAGGGTCTTTATCATGGCATGGTACTAATTTCTTCATTTCTAACAGTTCTAATTTAGTCAGAGGCGTGTGTACATACACGCGTTTCAAAGTTTTATCCTCACCCATGACAGGGTGCACTTCTCGTAAGGGGTTCTGACTTTCAATACCACTCCCGCACTGCATATGGTACATTTTCCTTTCTGGAGGTGGGGCGGGGACATATTCAGGACTTACAAAAGTATCATATCTGCGTCGTTGTTCTAGAATTATTTGAACTAATTTAGTGCTTAGGCCTCTCCATCTATCCATCAGTAGTGCTTCTAGTGTCTCATGTAAGGGACCTGGATCGGAATAATGTTTTCTGTACTTAATGAGAAGGTGCTGAATCATATATACCCCTGCTAATTTCTGTTCGTCGGGGGAGAGGTTCAGAAATGTCTGTGCTACGGTGTCATCATTATATATGTCTGCATTTTCGGCCCATGATACCGCTGATCGGGCTAATTCTTGTTCATCCATAGAATTGAGTACATGGTACCCAACTCGATCTCGAAGCCGTTTATCAGTTTCCTGGAACTGATGCTCAGCAGAATTCGGATTCGTTAAGGCAGAGAAGAAAACTCTCTTGCTTTCCGGACGGATACCTTTCCTAAGGTAGTTTCCCCTACCTACATATGCTATAGTACTTGTAGTTGGTTCTGGTTCTTCAGATTCTTCTTCCTCCTCGGAGGGAGCCTTTTCTTTCTCTTTCTCGTGTACTGCTATCACTGCTTTCTTAATCTTTTTATACATGGCCTCTATGCAATTTTGTCTGTCATGTTTTCCGTCGGCTATATTTTGACCCCACTTGTTCAATGCATCTAATTCACTCTGCTCTGTTCCGGGCCTGTCTCGTTCTCTTATTAGACAATTTATGAAAAATCGTAGTATCAGTCCTTGCATGTTAACTTTCTGTTTCTCCAGGGCATCCTTAATACTGTCGGGGTCCTTTCCCGTTTGAACGAACTCATATATTCTATCTAGGCGCTCCTTCATTCCTGCATAACATAACAAACTATCAGTAGCAGATCTTAACCGTAAAGACGCTAATACCATTAAGTCGTCCTGTCCAGGTTCTGGATCGTATCTACAAACTGACATATTTTCTTTTAGTGCATCAAGACGGGATGAATTAGAAGAACGGGGGGATCTGTACGTAAGAGGACTCTGCTGACCTCTGAGATTTAATCTGTGAGTCGGTGGCGGGGTCTGGAGACCCGCGGTCGCACCTTCTGAAGCGGAAGCTTGGGCATTATCTCTGTGTGTAGTCAGTATCTGAATTTGTCTTTTAGTAGGATCTGATTGAAGTGGTTTCGGTAACTCAGTTTTAGGTGAGGGAAGTGGCGGAGCTGGCGGAACGGAACTAGTCTTTTTCGGTGTTGGCTGAGAGTGATCTTGGGGGGCAGTACCACCCCCGGCCCCGTCAGTAGGCAGGGCACGAACAGGCAGATTGGTGTAAGCTGGCGCTACATCTTCGAGGTATGAATTTAGGAATATGTCTTTAGTAGTCTTATGCATTACTTTAGTTGGAACTAATGGTGACGGCAAATTTTTCGGTATTTCTGAAATGGCGTCAGGGGTACCATCGGCCAAAAGATACATGTTGTTCACTTTACCATTTTGGATACGATCTATTTGTTCTACCTTTACTCGAATTCCCTCAGTAACTAGTTCGTTTTCTTGGGCTTTTTCTGATTCTTTAAGCCTGTCTTCTCTACGGAGTGCTCTATCAGCACGTTTACGTGATTCCTTACGCCAAAATTCTATGGCGTCTTTCTGAGATTGTCTAGCTTTCTTTTTCCGTAATATTTCTTCTACCTTTATGATGCACTCGGCATCCCATGTTCCGTTAACTGGCCATCGGTATCTTTCCTCTAGGTGCTTGGTATAATCTGTCCATAACTCTAGATACAAGATGGCGTCTATGCCATGTTTATTGTACATAAAATTACCTGGAGTGTCCCTAGGGGGGATTGGAATTTCTTCCTCTAACATCCCTTTCCTAGTTCCTATCTGCTTTAATTTGTTGAAAAACGGCATTGTGCCTACTTGATACTGGAATGCTTGATCCTTGATACTTAATGTCAACTGTAACTATTTATACAAAAACACAATAATAAAAACAATCACATTCATACCACGACATTAATCACATGAAACATTTAAAGACATAGCTAACTTCCCCCTACTCTGAATGTACCGCTCAACGATACAGATACACTGCTGTAACAGTGCAGAAATTCGGAATGCTTTATATACTGCTAAACAGTACAGATACACTGCCTAAAAACAGTGCAGACCGGACTTGCGTACCCAAACCCGTCTAGATACGACCCAGCAATGGTACTCACCGGGAAGCACGGAAAACAGAAGGCCTCGGAAACTCGACGGGACTCGACTCGGAACTTCGGAAAGCTTCGGAAAACTTCGGAAAACTTCGGAAAACTTCGGAAAACTGGTGGGCCTCTTCACACCTCGGACCTTGCTTCCTTCGGCTGGGCTCTGGTCGGGATCCTCCGCACTCCTCACCGCCTCGTCTGGGCACTGATCGCAGTCTTCGTCACCTCCGTGTGTCAGAGGGGGATGCAGGAAATCCTGCCAGTACACGTGTTGTCCGTCTAACTGATGGCAGGGGACACGGATTGCAACGCACCTTCCGGCGCGTGAGGTGGGGGAGGGGTCCCTGTTCGGGCGCCAAAATGATGTAAATAATTAATTTACTCTCTTAATTTCTATGCAGGTAAGTACTTAATCAATAATAACTCAATCGAAATGAAGGAAAACAGAGTCCGTGGTGCAAGAGTTTCTAAGGGTTTTATTCCTCATAAAGGAATCAGGATATCATGTTCTGACCACCACACAGGATGTCAGAAGGGATAGATGAGCGCGCTGGCGTTTATTGACAATACATAGCTTATATACTTGATTAACATCATAATGTTCAATGTAAGAGGCGTAGCAGCTGAGAGAAGACAAGATAACAGTATACACGTGGTGCTAATACATCATCAAGAGGCGTAAACTAGGCGTGAACTAGAAAACGTCACTGATAGGTGACGCAAGTGGGTGGCACCAAGGGGTGGTGCTAACAGAATGTTGCAATGTCAGCAGAAATCGGAAGCTTGGATGCGCGCGCAGCTGCATGACGTGTGATAGACGGGGTGCAGGGGACTTGACATTTACACTGACGGAAAGAGACAGAAGTCTGGCATGTCAGATCAACTTGTGCTTCTATCATATCTGATATCTGATGTTTAGGAACTAAGCTATCTGGGCAGAAAGGTCTCTAGAGCAGAAGCTATTCTATACTTGCTGTGAGTGCGTGTATAAGCGCCTGAGTGTCTGTATGAGAAGCGTGGGGGCATGGGGCCTTCCATGGAAGCATGGCAACAGAGGCTATGAATTACTTGCATAAAGACAGGTCGGCCCTTTAGCCCTGTAGCTGAGGAAGGATGTTTACTGAAGCTAGCAGGCTGGAATGTATCTTCGGGGAGGAAAACAGATAACTCGAAGGTTATAGTCAATCTTGGCAGGCAGCAGGCTGAGCTGAGCACGGAGGGCCGCGCTAGAAGTAAGTCAGAGTTCACGGGTACGGGGGCTGCTTGGGCAGAGGCCCTCGCAGTCAGAAGCCAGAGAAGAGGCTCGGTGGCAGAGATTCAGGGCCTACTTTCAGCCAGGCTGAAAAACGTAGGAGTACACTTCAAAAAGACGTTGGCATAGCATACTTAGGAACGGACCATCAAACCCATTCATGGTGGGTCTGAAAGAGGACAAGTTAACGTTGGACGCAAATGTATTTGCGTCTTCATAGCTGGTACAGGAGGGAAGTTACATGCACTTTTAACTCGTACATGGAGTCGGTGGGGTACTCGCTAGGGAACACAACATGACCATAAAATTTATATTACCTCAACGCAGCGCTTTCTGTACCACAAAAGACGCTGTCGGGTCCTGGATATTATGAGCCCTGGCAACAAAGGAGATGGCAGCACGATGCCTCTGGGCTGTAGCCACCGACTTCCCAGCCTTACGCAAGGACATCAGAAAATGTACTACCCAATCCTCATGCCCCCAAAGTCCCCCTCTCTCAGTCCCCAAAAAGGCTAAATAAGCCCGAAACGCCCCTTCGTATGCCTTCCTCGTCCTTGGTGCTAGACTCTCTCCCACGAGGTAACGAAGTTCGGGGCACCGAGAGACCAGAGAGCTTCGGGAAAGGGTGCTGGCTCTGGGTCCGCTGAGGGAAGGAAACCCGAGAAAGCCTGCATTTGAAAACGAGACAGTGCATCAGCAGCCTGATTCATCACCCCTGGGACATGTTTTGCTCTGAATACCACGTTCAGTTGCATACACAGTAAGACAATTTCTTTAAGCAGCCTTAAAATCATTTTACAACGTGCTGCCTGACTATTGATGCATTCTACAACGGTCATATTGTCAGACCAAAATATGACAGAGTGATTTTTGAATCCATCGGGCCAGGTTCTGAGGGCCACCAAAATGGGAAACAGCTCAAGGAAAGCAATATTACTCGTCAGCCCCTCTTCGTGCCACCATGTTGGCCACTTTTGTGCCGACCATTTTGTGCCGAAGATGGCGCCGAAACCCATGCTTCCCGCTGAATCCGTCCATAGACCAAGCTCTTCAGAGGACAAGGCCGGTTTGTTCCAGACGACTCGACCATTGAAATCCGCCAAAAATGCTAACCAAATACGCATGTCTTGGCGGACCTCGGCCGATAACCTCGTGCGATGATGACCCTCTTTTAGGCCGACCATCGCCTGTGCAATCGAACGGGAGAAGGGGCGGGCCATCGGGATCACCCTTAAGGCAAAATTCAACTTCCCCACCAATTGCTGCAATTGATGCAGCGTAACTTTAGATGCAGTAATACACATTTGCAGGGCTGTCCTGAATTTCGACACTTTGGGAGCTGGTAAACGAAAACAACCCTCACTAGAGTCCAACTCGATCCCGAGAAACTCGAGGCAAGTCGTGGGACCCACAGTTTTACCTGGTGCCAATGGCACGCCAAATTGATTCATTAAAACACAAAATTCAGTCAAGGCCCGGGCACATTCATCATCCCCAGCGGCCCCAAGGAACAGAAAGTCATCGAGGTAATGCATCACATTCTGAAAACCCGTTTTCTTCGTGTAAACCCATTGTAGAAAACTACTGAATTTCTCGAAATATGCACAAGATATAGAGCACCCCATCGGCATACACCTATCCATGTAATACAAACCTTGAAACATGAATCCCAAAAGACGTTGGTCTTCCGGGTATACCGGGAGCAAACGGAACGCTGACTCGATATCTGATTTCGCCATCAGCGTCCCGGGCCCCAGGCGATTCAAAATGGCTACGGCCTCATCGAATGATGCGTACCGCACCGAACACATTTCTGGATCAATTGCATCGTTTACAGAAAGGCCATGAGGAGCTGATAAATTGTGAATCAATCGAAACTCACCCGGGTCCTTCTTGGGGACCACCACTAAAGGAGAACAAACAAAATTCGGTACCGGGGGAACACGAAACGGGCCGGCAACCCGACCTCGGGTAACCTCTTTCCGGATCTTATCCTGTACTACAGTCGTATGCTGCAAGACGGAAAGTTGATTTTTGCACGTCCCGACACCCTGAAAGTTCCCCACCGGGATGCGGAAACCATATGAAAAACCGTTTCGTAGCACCCCAGCAGAAGTACGATCTGGGTATTCGCTGAGCCAGGGAATCATCGCCAGGGTATCAATCGGGGTTGGTAAAGGCGCCCCTCGGACTATATTAGACCTGTTTGGCGCCTCCTCTACCCCCATTTTCACCCGATTTGGCTCTGCACGAGGACTCAGGATGGGGTGCCCCACAACCACTACATTCGTGTTTGAATTTACAAGATCCCGGGGGCCTAGTACATTTACTTCTGTTGAAATTGAAACAGAAACCCCTCTTCCCTGTATTGCCGGCGGGTCTCGGGTAATCGTCTGTACCCGTACCCGACCGAAAGGGCGTCCCCCCATTTTGGCGGGAGGACTCACCAACAGTACTCCCCACCAACGGCACTTTCAACATCCCCGACTCTTTCATTTTATTCCATGTCAAAGAATCGTAACAGTCCCAGGTTAAACTTTTGTTATGCTCCATCGCTTTCCTGAAAAGGTTGTCATAACAGAACCATTAGTTACCTTGGTGCGATGTCGAGTACCCCATAATTCGTGACTGATATACTGGAAATTCAGGGAGCAATTCAGGCCTACGTTCCCCCAAAATTGACGTAAAAATTCCCCAAGCATTACCCCAGTTACCAATATTCTCATTCACTTTAAAGGCGGCCATTTTGGCGCGCCAAACACTCGGATGCATCAGATCCTTTTGACCCTTAACAGTTTCGACCTCATAGTGATCAACGAGCAGGGAGAAAATGTTTACGTATTCCCCCGCCCAAATCTTTTCCTTTATTGGCAAAGGAACATGTTGCCCCAATTTTTCTCTACGAGAGGGTGTTGACTCATCCCTTGCGATTGGCAATGGCCGCTTACCTGCACCGGACGCTACTTCCGCCCCTCGTGGCTTGTCTATCACCGCATCCGGCGCGGGCACCTTGGCTGCATCACGTTTCTCGCGCAACTGTTTCATGAGTGCTTGCGCTTCGGCAGCCGTGGCGCCCTCTGTACTGTCCCCCAACCACGCTGCTAGCTGTGCCGCCAACTCGGGAGGCATACCCTCAGCAGATGTCGGGGTGACTACGACCGGGATCGGGTTCCCTTCCTGCGGTACCGGAGCCGGAACCGGGGCTGGCGGCTCGAGCGGGGAACAGGGAACCGGGACGTCTCCCCCGACCGGCCCCCTTCTCGGCCTCTTAGGCCTCCCTCCGGCCGGTGGACGTCCCGATCCCTCCTCGCCGTCTCGCCCCGCCAACTGTTTCTTTATTTCGGACATTTCCTTCATGAGGGCCCGAACCATCTGGTCAGTCGACATTCTCTTGGCGCCTTTCTTGGGCATCTTTCAGACGAAATATCTAGAAGACAAAAGAAAGATTAAAACGCTCAAAATTGGCTCTTTGTTCTGTCCCGAGCTCACGTGCAGCGAGGAGGTGCAGCTTCAGAGCACAAGAACAAGAGGATGTCTTCTGGTCTTGCGTCCCTTTTTATCCGTCTTCAGGGCGGGCGTATACCCGCCCCTGCCTGCCCCGAGGGCGTGGCTGGCTGCGTCGGTGTCTAGGCCAGCCCACTCTAGGGCGGGAACGAGCGCGCCCCAGCTACGCCGCTTCGGGCATACCAGCTGAGGCGCGCCTCCCGCCCAAAAATGGCTTCCCGGGGGGATCGAGGCACTCGGCCGGGGGGGGACCGAGTTGGTCGCCCCTTTCCATTTTTGAGCCCGACGTTATTTAACGTCTACATGAGGCCGCTGGCTGAGATCGTCCGTCCGTATGGTATTAAGATCATTACCTACGCGGACGACACTCAGCTTGTGGTCTCTCTGGCACAGTAAGGGGGATCTTCAGCGTGTGTGGATCTTGCTGGTTGCCTGGAGAGGGCTAAGAGTTGGATGACCAAGCCTTGTCTCAAACTTAACGGAGACAAGACTCAGCTCATGTTCCTAGGTCGCACTGCACCATCCTCTATCGACACTCTCTGGCCATCCAGCTTAGGTCCTGCCCCTGCTCCTAAAGATACCATTAAGAGCCTTGGTGTCTGACTGGATAGGTCCCTGACATTCGACCAGCAGGCAATAAAACTATCTGCCATCTGTTTCGGCATCTTGAGAGTCATTAGGAAGATCCTTCCTCTACTCCCCATCAAAGCAAGAAAGACCGTGGTCTTGGGTTTGATCCAATCACGGTTGGATTTTGGGAATGCTTTATATCTGGGAGCTCCTGATTTTACTCTACGCAAACTGCAGTTGATACAGAATTGTGCAGCACGGACTCTTTTACAAATCCCCCGCAGATCTTCAGTAAAGTCAGGCCTAAAGAGACTGCACTGGCTCCCCGTTAGGGAAAGAGTCAATTTCAAATCACTCTGTATTGCACATCAGGCCTTCTGGTCATCAGGCCCTGCAATCAATCTCCCCCTTATCACATCCTATCATCCTACCAGACAGCCACGCTCAACCTCTGCCAATCTGGCCATTGCGCCGAAAATAAAGAAATCAAGATCGGGAGGTCGCTCCTTTTCCTATAATGTAGCGAAGCTGTGGAATGCCCTTCCCCAGCATTTAAGATCTAACCCCAACATCCTCTCTTTCCGCAAACAGTTGAAAACGCTTCTGTTCATCAACTAAATAGTGAGTAGACACTCCTCCCTCCCTCCCTAAGCCTCAGTTGGTATTCTCAGCGCTTGGACGCCTCAGGGCAGCTATGTGCCCTTTAGAAAACTAAATTAATTAATTAATTCATTCATTCATTCATTCACATATACTGACTTATATATATCAATACTCACATAAACTGGATTAAAACATATGTAGTTACTGATAAAGACACTAGTTAGGCAGTCATTCACTCACTAACACACACATATACACACTCATCCACCCATACAGTCCTGCACATATGCTGTCTTCAAAAAACATATAAACAGTGAGTCAGTCATTGATGCATCTATATGCTAAGTAACACCCCCACTAAACCATACAGACACTCATACTGATACTAAAAAAACATCTAATAACCCATATACACACACACACATGTAGCTACTCACCAACCCATGCAGCCACTTATACACAAAGTGAAACACTGATACAAACATTTAAATATTTAAACATTACTCGCTAATATATGTATTCACTAAGATACACTTAATAAGCCAGTTATCCAATCATTTAAAAAAAAAACATTCAATAAGACAATAATTTAAACATTTATTTTTCCATCGACCTTTACATATACATATATAAAACATATTTATTTTTCAGAAAGACACACATTCACTGGATGGTGTCATCAGTGATGTCATGAGTGATGTCACTGACCATGTCATGAGTGATCTAATATGTGATGTCATCAGCAGTGCAATACACGCGCAAGTTATAGTGAGTCCAACTAACTATAACGTGGAATTTCATTGGTTTTATGTCAGTAAAATTTCCAGCTAACTATAACTGGTGTGAAACGTATGGTTTTTTCAGTGAATATATATATATATATATATATATATATATATATATATATATATATATATAAATATAGTATTGCTTGTTCCAGCCCCCCATGACCCGGGAGTGAAACGGATATTGCTAAGCGACTCGGCTTGCTGGAAGTTCGTCTGTTTCTGTGAGGAATCATTTGGTTCGGAGGACCCGAGTTTTTCTTCATTAGCAGCGTACAGAGGTGAGCCGATTGACGCGTTTTGCTACCGTTTGGTTATGCGTGGGTTTGACGAGATGTGAGGAGACATTTGTTCTATTTCCATTACGTGCTGAACATTACACGTGGAAAAATCTTTGAACTTGTGCTGAGTTCTGTAAACTTTCCGTAATTAAGATGGCGATGGCAGCTGACATCTTCGGAGATAGAGAGCAAGCAGCAGATGCTCTTTTTTTAAACTTACCGGCTGTCGCTACCCTTGGGGGGAAAAGTAAGGAGAAAACTAATGAAGGCGACGATGTTAAGTCTAAGTTGAAAAAACTTGAGAAATTGCTCCGGACGGAGCTTACTAAGTGGTGGGAACAAAGAAGTTTGGAAAAATAAAAGGAAGCAAAAAGGGTGCCTCGTGGCTTGAGAGTATTAATAGCACCGTCATTCGAAAACCCCAATCCCCTCATGCTGAAGGAGTGGGCCCAACACAATCTTGATGCATCTATGGGCATGGTATGCATCCTTATTAAATACGCCAAAATCGATAGAGTCGAACTAATGTCTCAGATTGAAAAGCTTAACCTTGAATTGAATGCTATGGAACAACAGGAGGTGATAACTAAAGGGCGGGAAGAGATCAAAAAACGCCTAGATAAATATGAAGAGACCATTAAAACCCGTAAAGCGTTCAAGTTCGCTAGAGATAAAGCCGACTATGAGAATGGGAGGATATTTACATTCTCAAGGAAGTTTGAATCAGCTAAAAGACAAGCACTAACTTCATCTGTGCCAGTGTCAGCGACAATATCTCAAACTCCACAAAACCAACAGGCGGGAGCCCCCGAACGATCGGATACTGATCTGAGTTCTGTTTACAGCAGTGGGGGGTTCTGATGATGAAACCAACGAACAACAAGTTGGGGTTAGCAGCTTCACTCCATCTGAGGAATTGTTTTTTATGGTGGAAGATCGGCGAAACACCTTAAGGTCGAGAGGGACACAACAAACAAGAGGAAGAGGCAAAACAAATCCCGTAAAGAGAGGAGGAAACGCCAACAACTACGCGAAAAAGAGAAGAGGAAGGGGGAATGCCCAAGCGAAATCATAACTAAAGTTATAAGTATACCCACCACATCATCTTTAGATGACAAGACTTCGTTCACTGGATTTGGGATTAACAATGATAAATATGAAAATAATGAAAAAAATGGAAAAAAATTTGAAAACACAAAAGAAAATGACAAAACTATAAAGGATGCAACTTTTCATCCATGTGATACTGATGTAGAAAATACTGTGATTAATCTGACTGAACTTGACCTCAATGCAGTAGAAACCCAGCTTCTTTCTTTGGGACATTCTTTCTGTCCTAACAATGGGTTTAAATATGTCCAAGCGAGAATTGACACCTTTAAGTTTATAAGGAAATTGAAGCTTCTCAAATTTCACACTACCAACAAAAAAAGTGAAAAAGCCAACATTATTTTGAATGAATCTCAGAGTAACAAGAATTTCTCTATAGCTGATACTAAGGCTTTGAAGGTTGCTCATTCTCTTGCCAATGATGACAATGACGCCACTACCAACACGCAGGAAGTACTGAGAACTATGGGAATCAGCAGTGGTAGTGCTGGAAATAGTCCTTTTTGTCCCAAATCTACTTTTGTCCCGGTGATGCCTAGGGATGCCATTGACATTTTTAGCGATCGGGTCATTGAAGACTTAAAGGAACTTAACAGAACTGTGGCTAAGAGCAATAAACATAGAAGCTTTAGAGATAAACAATATTCTCTGTTGATTCGAAAAATCAAATCTAATGGCAACAATATTGTCAATAAAGCTGACAAAGGGGGAAATATCGTCTTGTGGCCACGTGCAATGTATTTACAGGAAGCTGAAAGACAATTAAGTGACTCTGCCTGTTACAGGAAGGCTTCTTTTAATGAACTAAACAAAGTAAAATTGTTGGTACATTCTAATTTGGCATCTTGGAAGAGGGAAGGATTGATAACCAAAAAAGAATTTGATTTCCTCAAAAAGGACTTCCCTATCACTCCTACATTATACCTATTACCCAAGATCCATAAAGGCACCACACCTGTACCGGGGCGACCCATTATTTCTGCCCAAAATGGACTCATTGAACCCCTTTCCAAATATGTCGATTACTATCTTCATGACTATATGGAGGCCTTACCCAGTTATCTAAGAGACACTGGTGACTTCCTTATGAAATTGAAAGAAGTTGTGTGGAAACCTAATTATTTATTTGTTGTTATGGACATCACGTCTCTTTATACTTCTATTAATCATGTTGATGGTTTAAATGCAATCGAATACTTTTTGTCTACAAGAGACATCAGGTATTTTGAGCATAGCAAAAAGCTTATCACTATGATTGATTTGTGCCTTAAAATTTTTTTTTCTTATTTAACAATGAGATCTTCCAGCAGATGTGTGGTGTTGCCATGGGCGCGTGCTTCTCCCCCAGTTACGCGTGTTTACACGTGGGCTGGTGGGAGAGCCACGTCCTTGGTGGGATTTGCGACTGTTTGGAGGAGGATGAAACAGGCATTGTTAAAATGTGGCGCTTCATTGACGATGTTTTTATAATTTGGCAAGGCTGCAAATCATCAGCTGAAAACTTTGTTAGTAACATCAATAACAACTCTTTGAACCTTGAATTTACTGCCAACATCAACAATGTGAGTGTTAACTTTTTAGATGTAGAGGTTTACATTAGAGATAACAATATCATGACCAGAATGTATAGGCTGCGCTGCGCTGCGAGGCCCCAGGGCGGTTATGCGCTATACAAATGCAATTTTTCATTTCATTTCATTTATAGGAAGTCCACAGCTGGAAACTCCATTTTACACGCACAGAGTAACCATCCCCATCATCTCATTAAAAGCATCCTATATGGGGAGTTTTTAAGAATTAGACGCATATGTAACAATGAGATTGATCTCATTAATTGTCTCAATGGATCTTATCAGAGATTCCTACGTAGAGGTTATGATGAAAACACCCTTACTAACTCTCTTAAAAAGGCAATGTCTAATCAGGTAGTGGTAACTGCTGAGGAATCATCCATAGACATACCAGAGGAGGTTTCTGTCAAGACTGATAAACCTACCGTTCGTCTCATTACCACTTTTACCAACCAAGAAAAGAGGATCAAACAAATTATTAAGTCTAATTGGCCCATCTTGAAAACTGACATTATTTTAGGCCCATTATTGGAAGACATGCCCAGCGTCACTTTCCGTCGAGCACCCTCGATGAGGGATGCTCTAGTAAGAACTAGCCCTGATACCATTATAAAATCCAATTGGTTCTCTAATAAAACTGGATTTCGGAAGTGTAGTTCTTGCAGGGCCTGCAAGTTTGGTGTCAATACCACTGAATTTGTTGAGGGTTTGACTGATGCTGTGATCAAAATTAATAGTCTGTATACCTGTAAGACTGATCATGCGGTCTATGTTTTAAAGTGTACATGTGAGTTGCAATACGTTGGCAGCACTAAGCTGCAAGTATACAACCGCATCTTGCAGCATCTCCGTGCCATAGTAAATTCTGACCCTAACTATCCTGTGGCCCGTCATTTCAAATTAGTTCATAACAACAATTTGAATGGCTTACAATATTTTGTTATTGATGCGGTCCCCATACACAAAAGAGGTGGTGACAGAGAAAAGAAATTGAGACAGTTGGAAAGCCAATATATACTACGGTTAAATAGTAAGATTCCCAACGGCCTCAATATGGGGAAAGATCTCAATAACTTTTTGTAAATATTTTATTCCATCATATGCATAGTATTTTAAATGGATTTTATACCTATTTATATGGTTTTTATCTATTTTTATCTATGTTGAGGATGGTTTAAGATTGAATGAATTGTTAATCTCTGTGGTCTAATCGAAAAAGTACATTTAGATACTTATCGCTTGTAATCTGGCTGTGGTATAATGATTTTAAGGTATTATCCTATTCTTGCTGCTGAGTGTCACTCGTCACTTTAATCTTTACAGTTACCTTGCACTTTTTCCTATTTAAAGAATATAATCCCTTCCCCAAATGTTTACATAAATTGCCGTACTTTGCACTTTTTTTGCACTTTGCACTTTTTTCACTATTGTAACATCTAGCTTTAGGTTGTATACCTAACATTATATTTCTCTCTCCCAATGTTTGGGACAATGTACTTTGCACTAATTTCTTGCACTATTTTAATATGTGGTTTAAACTTTTTTCTACTGGTTCGATACTATGACCCCACAACAACATTATATGCCATTTCATCTTCTGCAAAGTTTGCACTGGCGATTGACAATATTGGGCACTTGCCCTTCATTAACTAAAAATTGATCGCTATTTAAATTGTAATTCTTTGTTTTGCATTGTTCACAAAATGTTGTGTTTGTCAGCTAAGTTTATGATAAATGGTATTTTTTCTATGTTGTTTAAATCATGGGAGGAGTCTTGTGTTATTGTAACCAGTATTTAAACACATGATTCTCTGGGTTTGTCATGTGATCAAGTCCGGGTTCCCCGGACGAAACGCGTCATGTTGCCGCCCCCATCGATGGAATAAAGCACCTCATTCACCTTTAAATCCTCGTTTTGTGGTCTGTACCTGGTTTGTGCTTGTGCGCTGTTGCTGGCACCTCAGAATTGTGGATTCCTATATATATATATGTATATATATATACAAGTAATACCTGCATGTAACCATGAAAATAAAAGAGGGCCAATCTCAACTGTAAACTGAAGCCGCCTCTGATGAGATGCACAGGGCATCGAAACGCGTCAGGCAAAACATCAAATTGAAGCACCATGTGGGGCGCAAGACTCATATGCCGGATGGCAGAACTCCAAGCCGAGTGACCTCCCAAGCTTAAGGGCAAATTTCGAGAGAACATGTGAAGCGGCGGCCCCCGTCGCGGGAGGAGCACCATCTCTCAACCCAGAAAAAGAGAGACTGTGTCCAAGAACTTATCGGTGGCGTAACAGCGCATGGAATTCGTCTGAACGAAACGCTCCACATCGTGCCGAATCCAATAAGGAAAATGAAAAGCTGTAATGACTTTACAGTGAGGAATAACAGAAAAGGCTCCATTAAGAAACTCAAGCTCCCAGCATGCATCAAGATATCTGCACAAACACGCAGAGGGTAAAAGTAATACCTGCATGCAACCATGAAAATAAAAGAGGGCCAATCTCAACTGTAAACTGAAGCCGCCTCTGATGAGATGCACAGGGCATCGAAACGCGTCAGGCAAAACATCAAATTGAAGCACCATGTGGGGCGCAAGACTCATATGCCGGATGGCAGAACTCCAAGCCGAGTGACCTCCCAAGCTTAAGGGCAAATTTCGAGAGAACATGTGAAGCGGCGGCCCCGTCGCGGGAGGAGCACCATCTCTCAACCCAGAAAAAGAGAGGCTGTGTCCAAGAACTTATCTGTGGCGTAACAGCGCTTGGAATTCGTCTGAACGAAACGCTCCACATCGTGCCGAATCCAATAAGGAAAATGAAAAGCTGTAATGACTTTACAGTGAGGAATAACAGAAAAGGCTCCATTAAGAAACTCAAGCTCCCAGCATGCATCAAGATATCTGCACAAACACGCAGAGGGTAAAAGTAATGCCTGCATGCAACCATGAAAATAAAAGAGGGCCAATCTCAACTCTAAACTGAAGCCGCCTCTGATGAGATGCACAGGGCATCGAAACGCGTCAGGCAAAACATCAAATTGAAGCACCATGTGGGGCGCAAGACTCATATGCCGGATGGCAGAACTCCAAGCCGAGTGACCTCCCAAGCTTAAGGGCAAATTTCGAGAGAACATGTGAAGCGGCGGCCCCTGTCGCGGGAGGAGCACCATCTCTCAACCCAGAAAAAGAGAGGCTGTGTCCAAGAACTTATCTGTGGCGTAACAGCGCTTGGAATTCGTCTGAACGAAACGCTCCACATCGTGCCGAATCCGATAAGGAAAATGAAAAGCTGTAATGACTTTACAGTGAGGAATAACAGAAAAGGCTCCATTAAGAAACTCAAGCTCTCAGCATGCATCAAGATATCTGCACAAACACGCAGAGGGTAAAAGTAATACCTGCATGCAACCATGAAAATAAAAGAGGGCCAATCTCAACTGTAAACTGTAGCCGCCTCTGAAGAGATGCACAGGGCATCGAAACGCGTCAGGCAAAACATCAAATTGAAGCACCATGTGGGGCGCAAGACTCATATGCCGGATGGCAGAACTCCAAGCCGAGTGACCTCCCAAGCTTAAGGGCAAATTTCGAGAGAACATGTGAAGCGGCGGCCCCCGTCGCGGGAGGAGCACCATCTCTCAACCCAGAAAAAGAGAGGCTGTGTCCAAGAACTTATCGGTGGCGTAACAGCGCTTGGAATTCGTCTGAACGAAACGCTCCACATCGTGCCGAATCCAATAAGGAAAATGAAAAGCTGTAATGACTTTACAGTGAGGAATAACAGAAAAGGCTCCATTAAGAAACTCAAGCTCCCAGCATGCATCAAGATATCTGCACAAACACGCAGAGGGTAAAAGTAATACCTGCATGCAACCATGAAAATAAAAGAGGGCCAATCTCAACTGTAAACTGAAGCCGCCTCTGATGAGATGCACAGGGCATCGAAACGCGTCAGGCAAAACATCAAATTGAAGCACCATGTGGGGCGCAAGACTCATATGCCGGATGGCAGAACTCCAAGTCGAGTGACCTCCCAAGCTTAAGGGCAAATTTCGAGAGAACATATATACACATATATATACACATATATAAATATATCATTTTTTTACATGAACCCGTGGGTGTCCTACAGCAGTCAGCATGGCCCCTGCGCTCACATGGGAGCGTAGGGGCCACACTGACTCCTGCGCGGGTCTCAAGGGATTGTAATTTTCTTTTTTTTTAAAACAGGCTGGCCAAAGTGACTAAAATGGGTTGTCCCAAACAGGCGGTTGGCTTTGCAAAGGTCATACATGATGGCGGGTCTGGCTGCCTGCTCTGGGATGGATGCAGGACCTGTCCATGGGCTAGAACCTGCCGCCAACCACCTGCCATGCACAGCAGAGGACCGTGCATGGCAGGGTTTGATATAGGGCTGGCTGCCAACCCCACTCTATGCAGAGGAAAAGACACAGAGGTGGTTGGACATACGATTGGCAATAAAACATTACTATACATTAAACAAAAACATTACATTCACTGATAAAAACAAAGGATAAAGTGACTTCATAGTTAGGTTGGGTTAAGCATATCTTAACTTCCATTAAAATCCTCTTCAATGCACTGAAAAATTAAAGGTTAACAGTAGGTCATATTCAGGGGACGTCATATTTTGGTGAAAATGTCCGTTTGAACTTAAACTAAACTTAACAAAAAAAATGTAATTCAACAGTTATACTCCTGAATTAACACCTAGTGTAGAGAGGTGTTGGGATTGTTTGGGAAGGTCTACTGACTTGCGGTTCTTTTGGGACTTCTGAGCTATCAATGAGTTAACCAATGAGTTAACCAAAACCGATGCCCATCCAATCCTCAGGACAGATGAACTGGTGAGAATCTTGGATTTGACAAGTGGCTCCTTCACAAGATGCCAAGAAGAATACTGCATTTTCTTTTCCAGAGTTGTTACATCATTTCAAGGTAAAAATACATCTGCATTTAAATAGAGGCTTGGAGGCTTGGATTTGTCAACAAAGGCTTAATGGTCAGAAAAATGTATGTATATCAGAATGATTGTACATGTAGTGTCCCTTCTTTGACAATCACTTTTAAAAATAAGCCATTCTGATTAGCCTAGATAGCTTGTTCTGCCATTGCTTGCTCATTTCTTGGAGTCCTAATTAAAAAAAGAAATTGAGCAGGGTGTGCCACACATGTGGCAGTATCAAATAGCCTCTTGTTAGACTTTGCATCTTTCGGCGTGTTTCCCTTGTCCTTTTGCTTTCTGACCTCCCAGTTTTGACTGTGTTTTTGCTGGTTTAGTGTCTCTTTGCACTTTCTCACTGCTGTTCAGTGTTAAAGTGCAAGTGCTCCTGTTGTAAATTGTTATTATGGATTGGGGTTTCCATGATTTGCATATTTGATTTACTGGTAAGCCCCTATTAAAGTGCACTGAGTGTGCCAGGGCCTGTAAATCAAATGCAACTAGTGGGCCTGCAGCACTGATTGTGCCACCCAAATGAGTAGCCCTGAAAAGGTTTCTCTGATCTGCCACTGCAGGGTCTGCGTGCAGTTTGTAACTGCCATGTCGACCTCGCAAGTGCACCCACTTGCCAGGCCCTAACCTTCCCTTTTCTTACACATATGTAACCCCTAGGGTAGGGCCAAGGTTCCCCCTGTGGGCAGGGTGCTGTGTTTGCTGAAGTTAGGATATGTACTGGTGTGTGTGACATATCCTGATGGTGAATTACAGTGTAATTCACTTTTAACGACTGCAAGGCTATCTGTCCCATAGGAAAGAATGGGAGTTTTACTCATAACATCCTATAAGTATAACTTCACATTGGGACTCAATAAGGAAATTGAGTTTAATATGCCTGGACTCAGAATGTACAAATGCATCTTTTAGTAAAGATGATTTTTATGTTCTGTGTTTGAAAATACCACTTTTAGAAAGTAGGTATTTTTTCTGGCTCACCATCCTGTTTGCCTCTGCTGGGTTTGTGGATTGACTGTCTGGCTTAGGAAAGACGGGGCCTGGGGATGATCAGTGACTCTAGAGAGTCTGGATGAGTCAAAGCCGGGGTGGATAAACCTGGGTTGCATTTAGAGTAGGGGGAGAGATTTCCTTTAGCATGAATGGGCCTGGTCGGCCTCTGACAATGCTGTATCCACCTCCTGCCGGGAAGCTGAACCAGAGAGGACAGAACTGGTTCTGGCTGGGCAACAACACTCTCTGCCTCCAGAGAACAAAGGATTTGATTTATAAAAAGTGGAGGCCAGACCCCTAAACTTAAGAATCCACTGGAATCAAGGACCCTGCCAAGAAGAAGAGCTAGAATAGCTGCTCGGTGGAGTACTGCACTTTATCTGTGTAGTTCCTTTGTTGGGTTGGCCTGGAGTTGCCGCTTCTGCTTTGGGCAGTGAAAGGACTGAACTTTCTTTACTTGTGCTGAGTATCTCCAAGGGCCTGAAGTAGAGCTTGCCTCCTGTACTGAAGTCTCAGGGACTGCAAAGACTTCATCAACCTAAGGGTACCGCTTCTGGAACCGCTGTTTCAGTTGCCACAGAGAAGGGAAACGCAACCGACTAAATCACCAACTCTGTTGCTGGCTCAGTGTCCTGATGGCACTGCAGAATGCACCATCTGCATCTCGCACCATAACCCTGGTCTCACCAACTACAACAACCAACGCTGCCATCACTAAGCTTCTGCTTGCACCATGACCTGTTGCACTGCACTCTGCACCACCCCGCTTTACTTCACCATCCTGGTCTCACCGATGCTGCTTCTGACTTCGACACCCATGACCACAGCGTGGCTGGGGGCACTGCTCATAAGATTCATGACACACCGCCTCGTCCCACACAGCAGTCTCGGCTGACCGATGTCAGCTCCCGCTAACCGGCTCTGTGGCTTGCATGGCAACCTGCCTGCACTGAATCAAGCACTCCCTCACCTTGCACTGTAAACCTTGGTCACACTGACGCCGTCTGAATGATCGTCACTGATCCTTTGCCTGCACTGTATCGAGAGGGCACAGCACCCTGCACCGCTTCCATTTTGCAATGCAACTGCAACAGTTGCCACGACCAATTCTCACCAGTGGGCCAGCCGAAATAGAAAGGTACTGTTACCAAGTCTGTCCACGCTTTTGCTGGCCTGTATAGAAGCGATAAGCTGAGCAACCGACTCATACAAACTGTGATTTTGAGGCACTCTTGCAATTTTAACGCTATCTTGCAAAGTTTATATATTATTAAGTACTGTATGTTGGATTCTTATCATTCTGACCTTATTTTGGATATAAATATTTTTTGGATATTTTTATAAACTGGTGTGGTGTCCTTTTGTAGTGCTTTCACTGTATTACTGTGGGTTATCTGCAAATGCTTTACACACTGCCTCTGAGATAAGCCTGACTGCTCGTGCCAAGCTACCAAAGGGGTGAGCAGGGGTTATTTTTGGAGTATAACTCCCTTACCCTGACTAGGAAGAAAGGTCTCTACTTGGACAAAGGTACCTACCTTTGCCAACTAGAGACCCCTATTTCTAACCCCTTTCCTTAAACTTTAAAAATAATTGGGTAACTAGTACAGCGGAATCAGAGCCAGGTAGTGTGATACCAAGCATGACATCTCAGTGGGCGGTTGACTGGCTGTGATAGGGTTGGTTGAAGAGCAGTTGGCCACCAGTGGGATGTGCAGAGGAAGATATTGCTACTTAAGTTTGGAACCACAAGGATTACATTTATCAATAGGTGGTGAAATGTAAAAAAAAATGTTGTTTTTTAATTTAAAAATACACTGAAATTAACCTGTTATAGTTAAGTGCATATATTATAGTTCTAGCTATAACTTGCAGCCCTGTCATGCACTGCTTATGAGCTCACTTATTACATCACTCATGTTATGTTGAATGGCATCATGAAAGACATCAATGATGATGTCAGAAATAGCCTTTTCAACCCCACACAATGCCGGCCTGACACCTGACAATGCAACATTTTGCATGATCCTAGTACCCACCGGAACACCCTTCAGTCATCATGTATGGGTTAACCAATCCTAACACAAAGGAGTAGCCCTAAACTACTTGGTCATACTTGCCACTCCCCTCCTTGCAACTCCATTGGCGCACATGCAACATACCAGTCTTCTTTCCCACACTGCTGCAGTTCGAGTCCCAGTCTCAGTAGTATATATTCTGTGCATTATATGTTTTGCTGGGATTGTACTGTTTTTCTTGACCATATTGTTTTCCCCTCTTTTTTTATTTCCCTTTTGGTGAGACTGTTTACACTCTGTTGTACCTGGAATTGTTCCTGCTCTTCTCTGTCCAGCTGGTTCACACCAGTTTCTGAGGCGTCATTTCCCACCACCCTGATGAATTTAATATACTCAGGAGCACCCACCGACCCCTGCCCCCACTAACTCTTCAACCGAGGAAGTAGTGAGATTCGCCACCAGCTCACCCCCATCCTCAACACCTCCATAACTATAGCCTCCTTTTCCTGATGCAAAGTAGCACACAGAGATTTTACCCCTCCTCAAGAAACCGTTGGTAAACCCCAAAGAGCTCCAGAGCTACAGGACAATATTTCTCTGTCCGTTTGCCTCCAAAGACCTGGAGAAGGGTATTAACCTCCAACTCACTGACCATCTGGAAATAACACACTGCTGGGCCCATCCCACTCATGTTTCAGAGCCAACCACCACAGCACCATTACAGCCATGGTTTTGGCAACAGATAACTTCAGAGTCCTACCCTTGACCTGGTCACTCTACTATCGCACGGCCCCCGTGTGCCCGGATTCTGCTGCTGCTGCCTGCTTGGCCCTCTTGCTGACTCCTCTCCTTAGGGCCCCTGCTCTCCACGCTTGCCCTCGCTCTCCAGGCTTGCCCCCGCTCTCCCGCGCCGCTTTCCTGCTCTTTCCAACCCCCCCCTCTGCTCACCGCCGCTGCTCTCCTGTGGCCCCGCCCCCTTCTCCTGTCTCTCGCTCTCCATTCGCCGGCCCGCTTCCGCCTCCCAGCTGCTCCTCCCTTCCACTTCGCCATAAATGGCGGGGACCGCGCGTACGCGCAGAATGCGCGCCGAAGGCGCGCCAAAGGCAAGCCCGTCTGCACCCGTCTGCCCGTGCCCAGGGCCAGAACCCCTGGACCCCACCAGAGCCGGCCAACCCGACTGAGCTATGGCGCGACCACCCTCCACGCACTCAACACCGGCCGACATCCAGCCTGCTACCAAGCCACACCGAAATGCACCCACAGAGCCTTCACCTGCCACGCCTGCTACTTCACCTGCACTCGGTCCTGCACCGTGCCAGCCAAAACAGCCACCAACAACAACCACCTCAAGTGCATCCTGCTCAACACCCGCTCCATCCACAGGCACGCCGTTGAACTATGGGACCTCCTGTACAAAAAGGCACCAGACGTCGCCTTCTTCACGGAAACCTGGATGAACGCCTCCTCAGCCCCCGACATCGCCATTGCAATCCCGGACGGCTACAAGATCATCCGGAGGGACCTCGTCAACCAGACCGGAGGAGGCATCGCCATCGGCCATAGAAACACTATCCGCATCACGACCAACACAGACGACAACCTCGCCACCGCAGAGCACCTGCACTTCCAGATTCACACCGACCCCAAGACCACCCTCAGAGGAACACTCATCTACAGACCACCGGGCCCACGCTCACACTTCAGCGAGGCCATCGCAGACTTCATCAGCCCACTCGCCCTCGCCTTCCCTGACTACATCCTCCTAGGAGACCACAATTTCCACCTGGAGAACGACCAGGACAACAACACCACCGCCCTACTAGACAACCTCGCCAACCTCGGATTCAAGCAACTGGTCAACACCCACATCCATTACGCCAGCCACACACTCGACCCTGTCTTCTCCTCCAGCAACCACATCTCCTTCAGCCACACCACCGAGCTCCACTGGACCGACCACAGCTGCATACACTTCAACTTCAGGAAAACAACTACCCACCACCAACCTCAACAAACCCCCCGAAGATGCTGGAGCAAGATGACCACCGACCAACTCACCACCTCCTTGCGCCTAAACTCTCCAACCAACACAACGGCCCCAAACGAAGGAGCCCGCAACCTCACACAGTGGATCACCGACTGCGCCAACACCCTTGCTCCACTGAAAAACCCTCCCAGCAACCTCAACAGCAAGAAAGCTGAGTGGTTCACCAACGATCTGAAAGACTCCAAGAAATCCTGCCATGACCTCTTGAAAGCCTGGCGCCACAACCAGTCAACGGACAACATGACAGCCCTCAAGAACGCCACCCCCAAAACCACCAGCTGATCCGCACCACCAAAAGGTCATCCTTCAGAGAACGACTGGACAACAACACCCACAACAGCAAGGAACTCTTCAACGTCGTGAAAGAGCTCTCCAACTCCAACTCCAGCAACAACGACATCACGCCTTTTCAAGACCTCTGTAACTCTCTGGCCACCTTTTTTCACCATCAGATCGTCGACATACACAACAGCTTCAGCGCTCAGAACACATACCCCACCACCGAACCTACACACCCCACCACCACCATGTGCGCCTGGACTCAGGTCAGCACGGAAGATACCACCCACATGATGAACACCATCCACTCGGGCTCCCCAGCCGATCCCTGCCCACACCACATCTTCAACAAAGCCGACTCCATCATCGCACCCAAACTTTGGGACATCATCAACAACTCCTTCATATCCACCACCTTCCCGGAGAGCTGGAAGCACGCAGAGATCAGCGCCCTCCTGAAGAAACCCACCGCAGACCCCTCAGACCTCAAGAACTTCCGCCCCATCTCGCTCCTCCCCTTCCCTACAAAAGTCATCGAGAAAACCATCAACAAACTGCTGACAGCCTTCCTGGAGACGACCGGCTCCCTCGACCCATTGCAGTCCGGATTCCGAGCAAACCACAGCACCGAGACCGCCCTCATTGCGGCCACCGATGACATCCGGACCCTGCTGGACAACGGAGAAACTGCCACCCTCATCCTGCTTGACCTTTCGGCTACGTTCGACATGGTCTGCCACCTCACCTTGACAAACCGCCTCCGCCTCGCCGGGATCCAAGGAAAGGCCCTGGAATGGATCACCTCCTTCCTCTCCGACAGAACCCAAAGAGTCCGTCTCCTGCCCTTCCTCGCAGAAGCCACCAAGATCATCTGCGGCGTACCTCAAGGCTCCTCGCTCAGCCCCACACTCTTCAACGTCTCCATGAGCCCCCTCGCAGCCATCGCACGCAAGCACAACCTCAACATCATCTTCTACGCCGACGATACCCAACTGATCCTCTTCCTCACCAACGACCCCACCTCCGCCAGAGCCAGCTTCCAGGACGGAATGAAAGACATCGCAGACTGGATGAAGCTCAGCCGCCTGAAACTGAACTCAGACAAGACGGAAGTCCTCATCCTCGGCCCATCCATCTCAGCCTGGGACGACTCCTGGTGGCCCCCTGCTCTGGGCCCCCCACCCAAGCCCACGGAAAACGCACGCAACCTGGGCTTCATCCTTGACTCCTCCCTCACGATGGCCACACAAGTTAACGCCGTTACCTCCTCCTGCTTCAACACTCTCTGCATGCTCCATAAGATCTTCCGCTGGATCCCCACTGGAACCAGGAAAACGGTCACCGAGGCCCTCTTCACCAGCCTTCTGGACTACAGGAATGCCCTCTATGCTGGGACCACCGCCATTCTACAGAAAAGACTCCAGCGCATCTAGAACGCCTCAGCTCAACTCGTCTAGGACATCCCCCGACACAGCCACATCTCCGCCCACCTGAGGGACCTGCACTGGCTCCCCGTCAGCACAAGGATCACGTTCAGACTCCTCACCCACGCACACAAGGCTGTCCATGACTTGGGCCCCGAATACCTCAACAACCGCTTCACGTTCTACACACCAACCCGCCAGCTCCGCTCCGCCAGCCTCGCCCTCGCCACCGTCCCACGGAAATGCAGAACGACCACCAAAGGAAGATCCTTCACCTACCTGGCGGCCAAGACCTGGAAAACCCTCCCCACCCACCTACGACTCACCAAGGACCATCTCTCCTTCAGGAAGCAACTCAAGACCTGGTTTTTCGAGCAGTAGCAGCCCCCCTCCCCCCAACGCCTTGAGACCCTAGCGGGTGAGTAGCGCGCTTTACAATACTCTTGACTACCCGACAGGAGCATCAGCTGCTCGCATCCTCCTGGATCTCTCTGCAGACTTGTACACCGTCTCCCACAACACACTCATCAATCAACTATACCAGATTGGAATCACATACGATGTTCTCAAATGGATGGTTTCCTTCCTCACAGGATGCACTAGAGCAGGGGTCTCCAACCTTTTCTGTAGTGAGAGCTACTTCTGATCAGTGAAAATCGTCGTGAGCTACTAAAGGCCAAGCCACTCGCACATGTTTCCGAAAGACCCCTCACGCCCAGTTATATTGACTGTAAGCCGCCCTAATTTCTTCAGAACCCATACTGTGGTTTGAACAAAAGGGGCTACACTCACTCCCACAGATGCTCTAGGCCCGGGGCCAATGGGAAGGCTTCCAGTTCTCCATGTGGCTATTTTGTCTAGGCAGATACATACCCTCCCATAGCTTCCTTTGTAAAGAGGATATCTTCCGAGACAGATGCTATTTATTCAGAGAAAGAAAAGAGTTTGTCACGTTGCTTTATTGCTTTATTTCAATGAATAAATGTAGTCATTAATAAAGCAGAGTTTCAGACAAGTTTCTTTAGACTGCATTTAATGTGCAAGTAAACTCTGCAAAACCACAGCCCCAATGGAGCTACTAGGCCAGGGCAGAGGCTCACAATTAATGCACCTGTAAAACAACTTCGGATCCAACTCTTTATGTAAGTATGTGAAGCACCTGTTTTGTAACTGCCTTTAATAAAGAGTTAAAGCTGACTATTTTGGTGTCGAAGCCCTCTTATTAGATAACCTCTATTCCCAAGAAGCAGTCAAACTCATCCTCCAAACTGAGGATTTAACTAGAAGACTCCCGATCTGTCCATGATCCGAACGTTGCTACCCAGAAAAACTGCCATAGTAGTGGTGTGGATTACCACATGCGCTAGGAACAGAGACTACATGGGCAAAGTGGGCTCTGGTCAGAGCCCCACCCTTTTAGGGGGGCTGATAGAGCCAGCTAATTTCTGAAGAGAGCTTTGCCCGAATGACCTTTAATAATTTAGATCTGCAAAATGTCTGTAACACTCTCGCACATCACCCACATTCAAAATAAATTAAAGGAAAATTATATTTAAAGAAATAGAAATGTTGTGTTCATTAATATTTCATGCAATATCCATAAAAACGTTTTTTAGGTTGAAACAGGATATCACATTAGAAATTGGACGCGTAACAGTTTATTTGCAGTAATGTTAGTGAGCTGCTGCTGCTGTGTTAAATATTGAAAACGCACATCACGATCTGTGAATATTGGAAATATAAACACATATAATTTGGACAAGTGTGACCACGCTCTGTCAGTGACTTGACCACAGAAGGTATGAAAGAGTTCACACTGGATCATACATTCATAGCTGTTCTGAAGAGTGGGACACTTTGCATTCTTTTTAGGAGTGCAGACGGGGAGAGTTTGTTTATCTTGTGCCTTCTGTAAAGGAAACTGAAACTTAACATCCCCTGATTTATAACCCAGCGATGGAAAGCGGGAGAAAAAGACATTCCCAGTCTTCCATGCCCGGCATATCCAGCAGCTAAGCATAGAAGGCGCACATCGCAAATCTCGTCTCAGAGAACAGAGCATTAAGAAGTTTACTGGCCAGGCCAGTTCTTACCGATATTGCTGTTGAAATATGCACGGAAGGGGGCACGGCTCGAAGCAGTTTAATACTGCTTGCGCAACCTGCATGCTAGCAGGCTTTCCGGGACATACTGCTCCTCTCCGGCCTACCTGCTGCTTGCTCTGCACACGATGAAGTCTGCGGATACATGCTGTGAAAGACAGGTGCCGTGGAGACGCAGTTCAGCACTTGCGTCATCAGCTTTGGCCTGCCCCACCCCAGCTAAGCTCAGTTAGGCCAATCTGAGACGCTGGTTTTGGTGAGGGCAGGCAACGCATATGAAAAAGGCCTAAGAATAATGAATGAGAATGATAGGCTACAAAATTGAGATGCAAGGTACGAGCTACTCCTGGGGGTTTGGCGAGCTACCGGTAGCTCGCGATCGACCGGTTGGAGACACCTGCACTAGAGAGTCCATCTCCAATCTTTCCCTGGCAACCCAAGCACATGATCTGCAGAGTACCCCAAGGATAATTCCTAACCCCACCCTCTTCAAAACCTACATGACCTCTCGTGCAGATATTGCCCGATCACACAACATCAACATCATCTCCTACGCTGACAACACTCAGCTCATCCTCCCACTCTCAACGAATCCGACCCTGACAAAGATGAACTTTCATAACTGCATGAAGAATGTAGCGACATGGATGAGAGACAACTTCCTGAAACTCAACACAGACAAAACTGAAGTCCTGATCTTTGGCAGACTTACCGTCCTTTAGAGCAACTCCTGATGGCCAGAGGAGCTCGGACCTACCCCCATGCTGAAAGATCATTCCCCCAGCCTCACATCATACTGGACAGCAAGCTCTATATGAAACTACAAGTCAATGCTGTCGCCTCAGCTTGCTTCCAAACGATCCGCATGCTCCGCAAAATCTTCAGATGCTCCCAGATTGCACTACAAAAATGGAGTCGCAGGCTCTCATCAATAGCTGGCTCGAATATGAACGGCTCCAATAATCTAGAATGCAGCAGCCAGACTGATCGTTACCCTGTCAAAGACGACACACATCACCCTGCATCTGAAAGACCTGCACTGGATCCCCGTCCAGAAGAGATGACAGTTTAAGCTCTTAACCCACGCATACAAAACCCTCGACAACCAAGGACCAGACTACAGGAACCAGTGTCTGATCATCCACCTGCTCTCCAGAAACCTCCGCTAAACACACCTCGACCCTGTTCAGATACTACATAGCTGCTGCTTCCATGCTGGAGGACATTCCTTCTCCCACCTCTCTGCCAAAGGCTTGAAAGCCCTCCAACTTGGCACTTGTTCATCACTGAACCAGTTCAGAAGGGTACCCAAGACCTGGTTCTTTTGCTGATAACTGCAGCACAGCACCTGGATACCCCTGTGATGATTAGCCGTGCTATACTAATACGACTCGATTGACAATATTAAGACAGCCCTACATAGGATCTGTCCTTGGAAATCACATGTCCACTATCATTCATTTTCTATTAGTTCTTATAGTTGTGTGTGTCCAAGTAAGACAGTGATCACCATTGAATTGACTATAGAGCTCTAATGTGCAGCAATCAATGATAGGGTTATATATTTCTGTTGATACTTTTTAACAATCCTGCAGATCAGAACTGTTCTCATCAGACACTGGTCACATACCCCTATGTATAAGCAGGCTAAAATTCTCTCTCTGCTCAAAAAACCCTCAGCTGATCCTTAAATACCAGCAAATTACAGGCCCATCTCCCTGCTACTAGCTCTCTTTTTTTTTGAGTTTTATATAGCGCCAACTTGACCCGAAGGTATCGGGTATCAGAGCGCTTTACACAAGCAACAGTTGCGTTTACAAGAGGACACATTCATTTTTGTTAGGCATGTGGAGATTAAGTGATTTGCCCAGGATCACAGGATGGTCAGCGCCATTGCCAAGACTCAAACCCGGTTCTCCAGATTTGAGGTCGACCACCGTAGCCGATAAGGCCAACTCCTCTACCCAGTGAGGCGCAGGAGAGCCTTTTCTATAGCAAAGGAGAGAGCTATCAGATGACTGTCAAACCTTCCATCCAGCCTCTACCAAGGCTCCTTGTTACTCCAAGATATGAATCTCTTCCGCTTGTTCCTATAAACACTTTCTTGTGGTAGGCCTCCTGGCCTCCTTATGTATCTCCATGGATCATGTTTCCTGGTTCAGGGTAGCTGGCACCAGGTGGGACACTTCTTTTTCCTGCATTGTTAATAGTTTGGGATGCACTGGAAGTTTCATTACCCAGCCTTGTGACATTTCCACTAGGTCTGAGAACAGTATGTGTCTGGCCCACTGAGTGGCTACTGTGATGAGTTTCATGCGTGCCTGTTTGCATTTCGGGATTGCATGTGGGATTGGTGGTAAAGCGCAGGCAAAAATCCCTGACCTTTCTATCAAGAGTGCCTTCCCTAGTGACTGCTGGTGGTGAAATCTGGAGGCGAGATTTTGGCATTTTGTATTTGTCTGGGGTGCAAACAGCCTGTGGGGGGCGTGCCCTATCCTTGAAAGATGTCCTTCACCACCTTTTCCCATAACTCCCATCGTGCGTGGAGCTTCTCTGTCTGCTTCTGTGTTCTGTTATGCGGGTAAGTGTATCACACTTAGCGTTATCCTCCTTTTTACAGCCCGCTTCCTTAGATCCTCTGCTAGTTCGGATAGCACTTGAGTTCTTGCTCCCCCTGTTGGTTGAGGTCTAACACTGTGGCTGGGTTTTCTATCTGCATTTGGACCAACCTTCATTTCACATGTGCATTGAAGGCCTACTACGCTATGTTATAGGCAGCTCTGCTTCTCTTGGGCTCTATCGCCCACTGATGTTCAGATTTTCATGCGAGTTTACCACCCTGTGTGGGATGCACTGGTTGTAATTGTTACTAAGGGAGTCAGTAGTTTGAATGGTCTTCCCCCTGTAATGTTTGGGTTCTACCTCTGTATCTCTTTGTGACAAATGCTAGATCTTCCCAGCTGACTGTGACCATTATTGGCGTTGCCACTCCTGTGGTGGACTCATGTGCACCCTCGACCGTCATATTAAGGGAGTGCAAGATACCATGATGCCCATCATCTTCACCACCATTCTCACCATCAGACACAAACCCTCTGGTGGAGGCGAGCATGCTCAGTTAGTGCCTGGATTCTCTTTGCTACAGTGAATACTGTTGTCTTTTCTGCGTTTAGCTCTCTCCAAGGTCCTGGAGAAATATGTTAATATCGTGATCACACACTACGTGGAAACCAATGACATCCTATAGTACTAAGTCTGCTCTGTTAGAGGTCCCCTAACATATTAGGGAAAGCCTTGAAGGGGAGGAAAAGCCACCTTGATCCTGTGTTACCTGTCTGCGGCCTTTGATACTGTTCCTCGCGATAGGTTTTTCGACAGGATCCAGACTCTAGGCATTGGTGGCTCGGTTTTAAAATGGCTCACTTCCTTTTTGGAAGATAGTGACCAGGAGGTGTGAACTCCTCCCTTTGTGGGTGGAATCCCTAGTATGAGTGTAGGGGTTCCTCAGGGCTCATTTGGAACCCCACGTTATTTAATCTATATATGTCCCCTCTTGCTGCTTTGGCTGAGTCATACAGAGCGAAAAATATTTCTTATGCCAGCGACGGTCAGCTCTTATTCACTTGTGACAAAGGAAATACCTTTGAGGGAGCCAAAAATAAAAACTGCCTTTCTAAAATGTTTACATGGCTAAGAATCAACCAGCTTAAATATAACCAAGAAAAGTCAGAAATTATTTTCTTTGTCTCCCCTCTGTTGTACGAATGGAGACTTTGGTGGCCTGAAGACATGTCACCTCCTCTCGCTGCACAACAAATGGTAAATAACTTGGGCATTAGATAGACAACTGCCTATCTATGAAAGTCCAAGTCCAATCTGTGGAGAGAACTTGCATTGGCTTCCTTAGGATGCTGAGGAAGTTCCTTCCACTCCTGTCTTTGGACTGCAGGAAATACGTGGTCCAGGCATTGATTACATCCAGATTGGACTATGTGAATGTTATTTACCTCGCCCTCCCAGAATACCTACTCAAGCGCTTGCAGGTGGCCCAAAATGCTGCAGCCAGAGCTATTCTCATGTTGAAATCTAGGACTCATATGTTCACACATCTCAGAGCTCTGCATTGGCTTCCAGTAAAAAAGAGGATAAGATTCAAGACCCTGGTGTTATTCTTTAAGGCCATGCACGGGAGGCGCACACAGTACCTTTGCAGGAGGGTTACCCATTATGCACCATCAAGAACTTTCAGATCCTTTTCTATGAACCTGGCGGCAGTTCCTAGAGTATTGCATGCCCGTTCGGGCGGCATCTCTTTCAGGTTTCTCAGAACCCAGGCCTGGAATGCGCTCCCAGCATCTTTGAGAGCGCTGACGGATATAGCAACATTCAGGAATCTCCTTAAAACCTGGCTTTTTAATCAATAAATGAGTACTTCTTAGGAGCTTCTATTATTTTCCTTTCTTATTTGCATTTGGTGTAGTGTGTGTGGTCGCAGCCAAGGCTTTTTGAAGCTCTGAGACACTCTTTTGAGTAGCTGTGCGCATATAAATGCATTCATTCATTCATTTATTAATCCATATTATTTATGCTAAAAATGCTTTCGCTGTGGCTCAAAAAATAAATCAAAAATTAAACACATAAAAGTAAATCATGTTTATATGGAGCTTCATATCATATTTCTGGTGCATCAAAGCACTTTAAAACTTAACTGTTACCAATGCTGGGTTAATGGTACTCTATCAACTGACTGTGGATTGCGGCTTAGCCAGGCTTGTTGGGTCTTGGTGCTCTGGAGTGCCTTCTGATCGCGCACATGTCAGCAGCAGTCATTTGAGTCTTGCTGATATTATGGTGACATTGACATTGATGTTATTACAGGTGCATAATGTTCTGTATCAACTCCCTTTAGGCAAGCTTATCCTGATATTGTTGTAAATATTAAGAATTTTCCTTTATTTATTTATAAAGTTTTATATAGCGAAAACTTGATCCCGGATGGTATCAGAGCACTTTACAATTTGAGGCAAAGGTAACAAATCAAAACATGAGTCTAACATGGGGAATCTAATAGGCATTGAATCAAATAATACACTCATAACAGCTCATTTACTTTACTTTCCAAGACTTTCCCTTCTTGCTTACTGTGAATGCCATGTGCGAATCAAGGTAATCAAAAATGAATATGTATGATCATATCAAGGGCACAACCTTTTCATTACATATTTCCTCTGTATATATAACAACCCGGGTTGTATGAATATATTTATAATATCTCATCATTAAAGCTGACTATCTCAATATTTACATCATTAATATGAAAGAGCAGGAATTTTAGAAGGTTAATAACTGTGCGTCTCATTTTCACATCACATAACAGAGTGAAAATAGTTAAAGGACTTGGCTCCATTCTCTGCTGGTCGTTTATTCTAAAAGTATCAACAAGCTCCTGGGTCATTTTATAAAAACTATGAACAGTGACGCTAGGGTTTAAAAGGGTGTCCACACCTGGGACAACAAGACCGACACAATCACAGCACTCGCTATACCTGAAGGCTCCTGGGAGGCAATTGGCCTTGGAAGGCTCTCTGACTAGCTGGCTATGTTTATATCACGCACACTCTGCTGCATTTGTTGGCTGAACATAGCAGGGTTGCTGTTAAACCGAACAAAAAGATGCATTAGGTATGTGTGGTGAACCATCTCTGAAGCTCAGAATAGGATTTTTTACTTGCAATTATATTGGAATAAGGATAGAGATTAGAAGTAGCAAATGCGGGTGTTTTCACTATAAAATATATACACATAATGTTGTAGTATTATCTGTTGTTTAAACTCTTTCTAAAATTTCTTGTTGCCTTAATGTTTATCTTCTTTGTGGTTACTGTTCATATCTTGTGCACTAAATTAGGATTTTAATTTGAAAAGTAAATATTTTAATATATATTTTGTTTTCTAATGATTTTTTTAATGTGTTATTCATTTATGAAGAAGGATTTGGTGCTTCACTAACTGTCATTAAAAAGTTTCATGGAAGAATTGTGTTAGTTGCAGTCCAGCTGGTTTTTCACTTGGGTTGACACATCCTTTGTGCCAGAGAGTATGGATAGACAGTTTTTTTTAGTTTTTTTTAAATTTATTTATCATTTTGTCAAGGAAAGAACAAAACCATAATACGGCCTGAAGGTGTGCATACATTCCATTCACAGTTAATACAAAAGTCAAATTGTGCATCGCAGGTACATAGACAGGCAGGAAAATCATCAGTGTTACAAAACTAGCAATTGAGGGTCGAATCAACCGCACTATAGCATCTAACATAAATAGCACAATAGCATCATCAAGCAAGTAAGGCGTTCAAAGTATGAGCAAGAGAGCCCACATATATTGCTATATCCATCATCATTCAATTAATCAGCTTCCGTCCTCTTCAACATATATGCAGTGTAAGGCCCCCAAATGTCTCCTGGCCTAGACACTACCGGCAGCCCCTCAGAGTAACAGGTAAGTTGGTCGCGACAGTATGCAAGGTCCTGCAGCCAGTGCTTCAAGTCAGGCACCCGCCGCCCTCCTTAGCATATGGCAACCCTGCGTTTGGCCAACTGCAACAAGAGCACTACCAATTAACGCACTCCTGCCGGTATTGCAGTCACTAGTCCCAGCAAACACACCTTGGGATCACTTTCAATCTGAACGCCCGTCATGTCAGTCAGCACCTCGATCACTCCCTTCCAAAATGCAAATATTCTAGTACAACCCCATGCCAGGTGCACAAAGTCAGCTCCTTCCGTTCCACAACGCGTGCACCAATCAGAGTCCCTCAATCCTTATTTATGTAGTTGTGCAGGGGTGTAGTACATCTGATGGAGATATTTATAATGTATAAGTTTGAAATTGCCATTAACAGCAAAGCTCCCGGTCATTGTACAGCTTTCTTCCCATTCTTCATCCATTAGTGGTTGCGGAAGTCTGTCATCCCACTTACTTTTAGAGCGCAACACTACAGCTCCTTCATCCCGCTGCGACATGTGACATAATCGGGAGACCACTTTCGTCCTGTCCTTGGCCGTGTAGAGAAGTTGTAACGCCTCCAAAGCAACCGGTTCCTTAGGAAATGACGGATATAGACTACGTAGCGAAGCCCTGAGCCTAACATAAATGAATGGGGACATGACTGCATTTCCCCCTTTCGCCAAAAAGTCTTGTAGTGCGATAAACGTTCCACCAATAAAGACGTCTCCCATAACCTGCACCCCAGCAGCTTGTAGAACTTGAAGCGCCCCGTTTCGCTCATCACTGATATATCTGCATGATGCAACAAGGGCATTGTGGGTGCATATATTGGCAGCCGCCCTGCTCGCTTCCCTAGCTCAGTCCATGCTCGGGCTGTGCATTGTACTGTGTCCACCTTGCCCCTATCATACACTGAATGGGGATTCACTATCATGGCCCTGAGAGGCAGCGGGTGAACTGCCCCAGCTTCAATTGCCACATGCGGCGTGAAGGGCGGTGCCGACTGCCAGTACGAAGCAAAGTGCGCTTGCGCACATAGATAATATAAATGCATGTCCGGGATCCAGAACACGCCAAGTTCGTACGGTTTTGTCAGCGTGTCCCATCCTATGCGAGTGTTCTTACCCCCCCCACGCCAAAGTGATTAACAAAGAGCGAAGCGTTGTGAAAAAATGACCCGTAAGAGGTAGAGGGACATTCACAAATAGGTATAAAAACTTCGGCAGCACCGACATCTTAATCAGCGCAACCCGATCTGCAAAGGACAAGGGTAAACGTGTCCACCGTGACACCTGATCTTCGAGCTTGGACACAGCCACCCCGTAGTTAGCCCTGATAACCTCCTGCAAGTCCCGATGCACCCAGATGCCGAGATAACGGACAGGGTCTGTTGCCCACACCAAGGGAAAGTTAAGCTCAAACGTTGCAGTACTGCTTGTGAGCGGCAATATTATCGATTTCGTCCAATTGATGGCTAAGCCTGAGAACCATTCAAAACGGACATATTCCCAAATTACCCCCTCCAAATAATGTTCCGGTTCCCTTACATACAGGACCATGTCGTCGGCATACATGGAAACTGCCAGCGGTCGTTGAAGAAATCGAAGCGCCGAGTTGGCATGCCTCTGCGGCAGTATACACGCTAGCGGCTCTAGTACCAGAGCAAATAACAAGGGCGAGAGTGCACACCCTTGTCTGGTGCCACGCTTAATAGGAAAGACATGGCCGTTAATCCGCACCCGTGCTACCGGGTCCGTGTGAAGTAAATTTATCCAGTCAGTGAAAAATAAAGGCACTCCCATCCGGTGTAACACTGCAAACATATATTTCCATGTTATCGAATCAAACACTTTGGCAGCATCCAATAGGACTGCCGCCGCTGGCAGATCTGGCTTGAGCAAGTGTAGTACAGCGAACAGTGCTCTTAGATTATGAGCCGTGGAGCGCTACGGAATGAATCCTAATTGATCTGGCAGAACCATAACATTGAGGAGCAGGCGCAACCGCGTCGCCAGTACCTTAGCAAGGGTTTTTACATCAGTATTCATAAGTGATAACGGTCGATACGACTCGCACTGATTTGGCAGCTAGCCAGGCTTTGGCAATGCAACTATTAGTGCCTCTCTAAGCGTAGCAGGTAGGCTCTTCTCCTCAAACGCTTCCTCATACATGGCCGTGAGGTGAGGCAGCAACTGGTCAGCATATTCTTTATAAAATTCAGAGGGAAGACCGTTGGTGCCCGCAGCCTTCCCATTCGGCAGTGCGGCGATTGCGTCTTTAATCTCGTCCGCAGTCAGGTGATGCATTAAAAAGTCCTCCTGCCCCTTTGACAGCCAGACCAAGGCCACGTCGTCTAGGTATTAGGTTATCTCTTCCTCACTGGCCGTTTTCCTATACCCATACATATCTTTGTAGAAGTGGACAAATTGCTCCAAGATGCCAGCAGTGTCCATCACTGACCGATCACCATCCGTGAGCTCTTGCACACCGCAGTACTTGGCACAGGACTCCGTGATTCGCTCAGCCAATCCACGCCCCGGACGGCCCCCTTCACCATAGTATCAGGCTCTGCGCTGTTTCGCTAAATGCCGCACCTCCTGCTCAGCTAACTCGTTATATTCATCCACTTTCAACTGTATAGCAGCCAGGAGAGACTCTGACGGAACTTCTTCATACTGACGTTCCAGTCCCGCTAGCTCACACTCCAGCTTACCCATAGAATCTCATAATGATTTAAGCACCCCTGCCTGCAAGCCTATGCTTGCCCCCCTTATGATCACTTTGAACGCCTCCCAGACGGTGCTCACGTCCTCTACTGACCCGACCTTCACTGTAAAGTAATTCTCTATAGCTTCACGTATGCCTTCGCGAAACACTAAACCTAATAGAGGCGTGGGTTGCAGTTTCCATGTGAATGGGGCAGGAGCATATGCCGGTAGAAGCGTGTCTATTAGGACAGGTGCATGGTTTGACAGCATGCGGGGCAGATGCATAACTTTCATTACCCAAGCATTAACATCCTGGGTCGCCAGCCAGTAGTCCAAACGGGACCATGTTTATGTGCATATGTGCAACAGGTTCCCTCCCTCACACCAGGATGTCGCAAGCGCCACACATCCATCAATCATGCCATCACGCACTGCCTGCGCCGCTTTCTTGTCATGTGCAGGGTTGCATGTCTTCCTATCTATCTCATGATCCAATACCACATTAAGATCTCCCCCGCATATAATGGCAGATACTGGTAATTCATAGACCTTATTCCATAGTGCTGTATAAAACTCAGGATCATCCACATTTGGCCCATACGCATTTATCATTGTGATCAGGGTTCCGCACAGTTTCCCTTGTAGTATGATGTATCTACCCTCCGTATCGATTTCCTCATACATGCTTTCAAATGGGATATTTTTCTTTAACAATATCATGACCCCCCCTAACATAGGACGAATAAGTGGAGGCGAGGCAAACCCCAGTCCATGGTTTGGCCACAGATGTTGCAGTATGCTCCGTAAGATGCGTCTCCTGCAGGAAAGCAACTTGGACATTATGGCGATTCAAATATCCTAGGACTTGACTGGTCTTCTTTGGGCTGTTCAAGCCCCGTACGTTCCACGTAAGCCAAGTGATTTTACCCACTCTATCTATTAAAAATCATAGAGCAGTAACCTACGACAGATATTCAAATAGCACACCTTCAGACTACATTGATGAGACTCAGAAGTACTCAGTCCTTAGCCGCACACACAGAACATTCCCCCCCGCAAACTGCAAGGTAACAAACAGACCCGCTTCCCAATACCCAACCGCACCAGCCCACCACCCACTTTAGCATCCCAAACCTGCCAAAGCCATCCCAAATCCCCACCAAACCCCCCTCCCAACCAACAAGTTAAGTCAAGTCAAGTTCAAATTTGTATAGCGCACTACTCACCAAGAGGGTCTCAAGGCGCTTGAGGGAGGGGGGAGCTTTACTTATCAAATATCCAAGTTTTTATTTGTTTTCTGAAGGAGAGGTGGTTCTGTGTGAGGCGGAGGTGGGAGGGGAGGGAATTCCAGGTCTTGGCCGCTAAATAGGAGAAGGATCTTCCTCCCATGGTGAATCTTTGGATGCGTGGAATTGCGGCGAGGGCTTGATTAGATGATCGAAGTTGGCGGGTGGGGGTGTAGAAGGACAGGTGCGTCTTGAGGTATTCAGGTCCTAGGTCGTAGAGGGCTTTGTGTGCGTGGGTGAGGAGGCAGAACGTTATTCTCTTGTTGACGGGGAGCCAGTGGAGGTCTTTCAGGTGACCGGAAATGTGAGCTTGTCGGGGGATGTCTAGGATGAGTCTGGCTGAGGCGTTTTGGATGCGTTGGAGTTTTTTCATTAGTTTGGCAGTGGTACCGGCGTAAAGGGTGTTTCCGTAGTCTAGTCGGCTTGTGACCAGTGCATGGTTGACCTTCTTTCTTGTTTCGGTGGGGATCCAACTGAAGATTTTGTTGACCATACGTAGGATGTTGAAGCATGAGGATGAGACGGCGTTGGCTTGTCTGGTCATCGAGAGGGAGGAGTCCAGGATGAAGCCTAATTTACGTGTATGGTCCGTTGGTATGGGTGCGGTTCCCAGGGCCGGTGGCCACCTTGAGTTGTCCCAGGCGGAGGGGGAAGATCCTAAGATGAGGACTTCCGTTTTGTCCGAGTTTAGTTTTAGACGGCTGTTCTTCATCCACTCGGCTACTTCTTTCATCCCTTTGTGTAGGTTGGTTTTGGCGGTGTTTGGGTCTTTGGTGAGGGATAGGATCAGCTGAATGTCGTCTGCGTAGGAGATTATGTTGAGGTTGTGTTGGCGCGCAATGGATGCGAGGGGACTCATGTATATGTTGAAGAGGGTGGGACTGAGTGAAGATCCTTTTGGGTATGCCCCAGATGACTTCGGTGGCCTCTGATCTAAAAGGGGGAGGCGGACTCTCTGGGTTCTTCCGGCGAGGAACAAGATTATCCAGTCCAATGCTTTTCCTTGTATTCCAACGTTGCTGAGGCGTTGTATAAGGGTGTTATGACAGACTGTGTCGAAGGCTGCAGAGAGGTCGAGTAGGATGAGGGCAGCAGTTTCTCCGTTGTCCAGTAGAGTTCGAATGTCGTCTGTTGCTGCGATGAGGGCAGGTATGGTGCTGTGTTTGGCTCGGAAGCCGGATTGTGAAGGGTCCAGGGATTTGTTGGATTCGAGGAAGGCGGCCAGTTGACTGTTGGCGGCTTTCTCAATGACTTTGGCAGGGAATGGGAGGAGCGAAATGGGGCGATAGTTCTTAAGTTCAGAGGGGTCTGCTGTAGGTTTATTCCGGAGGGCGCTGAGTTTGGCGTGTTTCCAGTTTTCCGGGAAGGTGGCGGAGTTGAGGGGGCAGTTGATGAAGTCTCGGAGATGGGGTGCGATAATGGAGTCCGCTTTGTTGAAAATGTGATGGAGAATGGGTCGGTGGGTGATCCTGAGTGGATGGAGTTCATCAGGCGGATGGTGTCCTAAGTGGTGGTTGGGTTCCAGGCGTAAAGGTTGTTGGAGGTGGGTTTTAGTTCGGAGGTAGGTGGGGTGGGCTGGTCTCTGAAGCTGTTATGTATGTCAGCGATTTTGTTGTGGAAGAACGAGGCTAGAGAGTCGCAGAGGTTTTGGGATGGAATGATGTCGTTGGTACCGGCGGTGGGGTTGGTAATATCTTTGACGATGCTGAATAGTTTTTTGCTGTTATGGGCGTTGTTTTCGAGTCGATCCTTGAATGCTGATTTCTTGGTGGATCGGATCAGTTGGTGGTGTTTGCGGGTTGGCGTTCTTGAAGGTGGTCCTGTTGTCAGCGGTTGGGTTATTTCGCCAGGCTTTCTCGAGGGTGCGACAGATCTTCTTGAATTTCTTAAGGTCATCATTAAACCAGGGGGCTTTTTTGCTGCCTTGCTTGATTTTATGGTTTTTCAAGGGTGCTAATTCGTCCGCGCTGTGGGTGATCCATTGTGTGAGGTTGGTGGCTGCTTGGTTTGGGTCTGATGATTTTGCAGGAGGGTTTTGGTGGAGCGATGTAAACAGCTGGTCGGTGGTAATTTTATTCCAGTTTCTCCGGGGAATCGGTTGTGGGTGGTTGTGGGTCGTAGTCTTCTTGTAGTTGAAGTGAACGCAGCTGTGGTCCGTCCAATGGAGAACTGTAGTGTGATTAAAGGAGATATGCTTTGTGGAGGTGAAGATTGGGTCGAGCGTGTGCCCGGCAAAGTGGGTGGGGGTGTCAACAAGTTGTTTGAGTCCGAGATTGGCAAGGTTGTCCAAAAGGGTGGTGGTGTTGCTGTCATTGTTCTTTTTCAAGTGGAAGTTGAGGTCTCCGAGTAGGATGTAGTCCTCAGAGGGGAGGGCGTGAGGGCTGATGAAGTCAGTGATGTCTTCGCTGAATTGTGCGCGGGATCCGGGTGTTCTATAGATGAGGGTGCCCCTGAGTGTGGTCTTAGGGTCGGTGTGGATCTGGAAGTGAAGGTGTTCGGTGGCTGTGAGGTTGTCATCGGAACTGGTTGTGATGCGGATGGTGTTTTTATGAACGTTGGCGATTCCTCCTCCTGTTTGGTTGATGCGGTCCTTTCGGATGATCTTGTAGCCGTCCAGGATGGCTATGGCGATGTCGGGGGCTGAGGAAGCGTTCATCCAGGTTTCTGTAAGAAAGGCGACGTCTGGCGATGTAGTGTCGAGAAGGTTCCAAAGTTCAATGGCGTGTCTGTGGACCAAGCGGGTTTTGAGCAGGATGCATTTCAGGTGTCAGGTGTTTGGAGTCTGTGGTTTGGAGTCAGGTGTTTGGAGTCTGTGGATTTGGTTGTGGATCCTGATGCATTCGAACTTGCAGGAGTGGCAGGTGAAGGGTCCATGGGTGTGTCCTGAGGAGGCTTGGTTGCAGTTTGGGAGTCTGCCGGGGTTAAGTGCTGAGAGGGTTGTAGCGTCGTACGTTATGTGGGAGGAGTGGGTTTTGCGGGAACCAGAGGTTCTGGCGCAGGTCGCGGACGGACATAGACGGGCTTACCTTTGGCGCACCTTCCGCGCGCATGGGGCGTCGTCTGCGTAGGAGATTATGTTGAGGTTGTGTTGGCGCGCAATGGATGCGAGGGGACTCATGTATATGTTGAAGAGGGTGGGACTGAGTGAAGATCCTTGGGGTATGCCCCAGATGACTTCGGTGGCCTCTGATCTAAAAGGGGGGAGGCGGACTCTCTGGGTTCTTCCGGCGAGGAACAAGATTATCCAGTCCAATGCTTTTCCTTGTATTCCAACGTTGCTGAGGCGTTGTATAAGGGTGTTATGACAGACTGTGTCGAAGGCTGCAGAGAGGTCGAGTAGGATGAGGGCAGCAGTTTCTCCGTTGTCCAGTAGAGTTCGAATGTCGTCTGTTGCTGCGATGAGGGCAGTTTTGGTGCTGTGTTTGGCTCGGAAGCCGGATTGTGAAGGGTCCAGGGATTTGTTGGATTCGAGGAAGGCGGCGAGTTGACTGTTGGCGGCTTTCTCAATGACTTTGGCAGGGAATGGGAGGAGCGAAATGGGGCGATAGTTCTTAAGTTCAGTGGGGTCTGCTGTAGGTTTATTCCGGAGGGCGCTGAGTTTGGCGTGTTTCCAGTTTTCCGGGAAGGTGGCGGAGTTGAGGGGGCAGTTGATGAAGTCTCGGAGATGGGGTGCGATAATGGAGTCCGCTTTGTTGAAAATGTGATGGAGAATGGGTCGGTGGGTGATCCTGAGTGGATGGAGTTCATCAGGCGGATGGTGTCCTAAGTGGTGGTTGGGTTCCAGGCGTAAAGGTTGTTGGAGGTGGGTTTTAGTTCGGAGGTAGGTGGGGTGGGCTGGTCTCTGAAGCTGTTATGTATGTCAGCGATTTTGTTGTGGAAGAACGAGGCTAGAGAGTCGCAGAGGTTTTGGGATGGAATGATGTCGTTGGTACCGGCGGTGGGGTTGGTAATGTCTTTGACGATGCTGAATAGTTTTTTGCTGTTATGGGCGTTGTTTTCGAGTCGATCCTTGAATGCTGATTTCTTGGTGGATCAGATCAGTTGGTGGTGTTTGCGGGTTGGCGTTCTTGAAGGTGGTCCTGTTGTCAGCGGTTGGGTTATTTCGCCAGGCTTTCTCGAGGGTGCGACAGATCTCCTTGAATTTCTTAAGGTCATCATTAAACCAGGGGGCTTTTTTGCTGCCTTGCTTGATTTTATGGTTTTTCAAGGGTGCTAATTCGTCCGCGCTGTGGGTGATCCATTGTGTGAGGTTGGTGGCTGCTTGGTTTGGGTCTGATGATTTTGCAGGAGGGTTTTGGTGGAGCGATGTAAAGAGCTGGTCGGTGGTAATTTTATTCCAGTTTCTCCGGGGAATCGGTTGTGGGTGGTTGTGGGTCGTAGTCTTCTTGTAGTTGAAGTGAACGCAGCTGTGGTCCGTCCAATGGAGAACTGTGGTGTGATTAAAGGAGATATGCTTTGTGGAGGTGAAGATTGGGTCGAGCGTGTGCCCGGCAAAGTGGGTGGGGGTGTCAACAAGTTGTTTGAGTCCGAGATTGGCGAGGTTGTCCAAAAGGGTGGTGGTGTTGCTGTCATTGTTCTTTTTCAAGTGGAAGTTGAGGTCTCCGAGTAGGATGTAGTCCTCAGAGGGGAGGGCGTGAGGGCTGATGAAGTCAGTGATGTCTTCGCTGAATTGTGCGCGGGATCCGGGTGTTCTATAGATGAGGGTGCCCCTGAGTGTGGTCTTAGGGTCGGTGTGGATCTGGAAGTGAAGGTGTTCGGTGGCTGTGAGGTTGTCATCGGAACTGGTCGTGATGCGGATGGTGTTTTTATGAACGTTGGCGATTCCTCCTCCTGTTTGGTTGATGCGGTCCTTTCGGATGATCTTGTAGCCGTCCAGGATGGCTATGGCGATGTCGGGGGCTGAGGAAGCGTTCATCCAGGTTTCTGTAAGAAAGGCGACGTCTGGCGATGTAGTGTCGAGAAGGTTCCAAAGTTCAATGGCGTGTCTGTGGACCAAGCGGGTTTTGAGCAGGATGCATTTCAGGTGTCAGGTGTTTGGAGTCTGTGGTTTGGAGTCAGGTGTTTGGAGTATGTGGATTTGGTTGTGGATCCTGATGCATTCGAACTTGCAGGAGTGGCAGGTGAAGGGTCCATGGGTGTGTCCTGAGGAGGCTTGGTTGCAGTTTGGGAGTCTGCCGGGGTTAAGTGCTGAGAGGGTTGCAGCGTCGTACGTTATGTGGGAGGAGTGGGTTTTGCGGGAACCAGAGGTTCTGGCGCAGGTCGCGGACAGACATAGACGGGCTTACCTTTGGCGCACCTTCCGCGCGCATGGGGCGCGACCGCTGTGCGTGGATGCTGCGCTCAAATGCATCTGACATAAGTGGATAGTGGAGGGGGCGGAACGAGGGAGGAGCAGCTGGGAGGCGGGAGCGGGGTGGAGAGGACGGGCTCCGAGGCACAACAACAAGATGGCAGCAAAAGTAAAACCGAAACAGGATGGGGCACAAAGTAGGAATACGCTGTGGGCAGTGGCACCGGCACAATCAGGTATTAACTATTGTATTTAAATCAGTGATGTGAGCGCTACTAATACAACTGCACAAACGAGCACTACAAATAAGAAATAATGGTCTAAGCCTCACAAGCGAGCAATGCACAGATGAGCAATACCGATTAGGAATGCAAAAGACGAGCAATGTATAAGTGAGGCTAAGCGCTATATAATTAAAGCAGGCAGCAGTTTTTAAAGGCGCAAAGCAAAGAGCGCAGCCCAACGATACCATATGAAGGGGTGCAGATGCTTAATCCTCCCGTATAACAGGAGGTGACCAAGCATCAATAGTAGATCATCCAATTTCAACAAAAGGAAAACATATTCCTACTGGTAGCGTAAAGTAGCCCATTCAGGCCATGTACAACAGTGTAGTAGACTTCAGCCACCACCCTAGAACATTGCCGTATATAAAGGAGAACATATCAAGTTGTAACCAAGCAGTCGCAGCAATGAAAAGCATCGGAAGAGCAACATAAGTGATTCAGTTTACAATCCTGAAACCATAGACGAATAATGTCATTCTGCCCCTTCCCAAACATTAGTGCCAAAATACAGGTGCAACAGATATCCGGTCAATATAAGCAACAAGCCAGCAGGTAATGTTCGCAAACTACCAAAGCAAACCACCTAGCTCTCCTCCACCCCCGGCTCATCATCCTCTGGTGCCCCGGCTGAATCGCGCTTCCTGCGTTTCAGTTTCTTAGCGTAATCCATTGCTGCTTTTGGAGAGGTGAATATCTTATTGTCTGCAGGCACGCCGATGCGAAGCCGGGACTGGTACGGCATAGCGTAGGGGACCTCCTCATTCACAGTGCCAAATTCCCTCTGCGCCGGCTGAACTGCAACTGTAAAGTCCAGAAAAAATGCAAGCTTGCTCCCTTTATGCTCAATCGTTCCTCTCTCTCATCATGCGTAGAATTGCGTCCCGATCTCTATAGTTCAGGATACGCGGTATGATAGGGCGCGGAAGAGCCCCCAGGCACCGGACGGGCAGCCAGAGAGCAATGAGCGCGTTCCACAATAAACATGTTGGATAGTTACTCAGCTACGAAAATGTCCATGAGAAGAAGCTCCATATACACTTCCATTTTTTCCACATTCTTGGATTCTGGCAGCCCGGTAATGCGGATGTTATTGCTTTGCGAACTCGCCTCCAAATCCTCATTCTTTACCCATTCCATATTCAGTGCCTCATCAGATACCGTCGTTAGACCATCCTCTGTGGCTGATACCCTCTGCTCCATCTCCCCCATTCGCGCGCTCTCCTTCTCAAGTTGAGTAGACATATGGTCAAGTCTGTGATTGACTGCTGACATGGCCCCCTTAATGGACTGTAGTGACTTCTGCGTGTCCACCAACGTGGCCTCCAGATAAGGCGGGCCCCCCGTCGCCATTTCAGTCTCCGAGTCCGAAGCAGTCCTTTGCGATGATTTGGGCGGTCGTCACGACTCAAAGGTTATCTTTTGTTGACCCTTGTCAGGTCGGCCCATGATGAGGTTTTAAGCGCAGACCTCGCTGACCTAGAATAGTAGGTAAGAGGGGTCCCAGATTCAGAAGTAAACCAGGGCACTACTATCCACCCTGCACAAGTGTGATTTCACTCGGCAACCTCACGACCCCAGCCTCCTGGTTCAAGAATGTAGGGAAGGCCTCCAATGTCCAAGCTGCATCCCTTGCCACCAAAACACTCTACTGACATTGCACCTCTATTTAAAACAGCATCTCGCAGTAGATTCCGCTATGGCCAGCAGGGTCCACACTAGCCAGTCTAAAATCACCACGTCGTCTCCAGAAGAGGGCCACTGACAGCCTACAAGCCTACAGCCTACAAGCCAGTTTCCGCAGCCGCAATCGTTGGGAGAAGCAGGCAGCCCCACAGTGCCCGACGCCCGTCTGCAATTAATTGAGGCCGGGGATCCACAGCCTAGTCCCGAAGCTCACACATGAATCTCACCGCCAGTGCCAATGGTTGGATTCGCACTGTCGCAGGAGCAGACCCCTCGCTCTTCTAGTGACCGCCAGTCAGTGTCACCGTCGTCCGCCCCCCCAGCGCCAACCGTAGCTCGCAGGGGGTAGCCCAGTGCTAGGCCCGACACCGCCTCTGCGACTCCGGCCACCACCAGGTCCCAGCCCCACTCTCAACCGTCAGCACCGGAGAGGCCTCAGCGGCACAGCGATGAACTCGAGCAGCTCCGCAGAGCAAACAGCAATCTCCGGTGATCGGGCCGCTGTCCCGCCAGTACTCCGTCCACCTCACTGCTCCGGCCCAGTCTCCTCGGCAAACGTCCCAGAGTGTAACGTGCAGCACTCTCTTAAACCCCGGGGGGTCCGCTCTTAACCGCACACCTTCAGTAGTCCCACTGGCTCCGATTGCAATAGTGCAATAAAAGCAGACCAGGGTGTATTGTGCGGTCAGGCCTTCAGCCCCGAACGGGCCGCCATGTTGAAGGAGCCTCGTGGGCAGGACAGGACTTTCACCGTAATCCGGCTCACAGGGTCAATGGATGCTGCAGACAGCCTAGAACTTCACCGCAAGGCTCAGGAAAACTACCCGCACCAGTAGCCAGTCGAAAAGGTCATGGATGTAGCAAATGGAGAAGTGGAGAAGTGTGGCTCACTGTGGAGAAGTGTGGCTCACTGGTTAGAGGAGGCAGACCTCGAAGCAGAGGTCAGCCCGGGACCAGGGTTCAATTCCTGGCTCGGCGGGATCTTGAGTCCTAAAATGTCCATGGACTCGACAATTCTCGCTCCGGTGCCTACTCGATTCATGGGTTCACACTCTGCGACTCTGGGCAATAGCTTGCCTAATCTCCACAACGGCCCCTCGCAGCGGGATGCCTGGCTTTCACCTTGCGGATACCCTGCCGGGGTTATCTCACAGGGGAATACCAGGACGGGTTCCATAAGCAAACACTTAGAAACTGCTTGGTGATTTGCACTATATAAATTCCTGTACATTACATTACATTACATTACAAATGTTTGGCGGATAAAGGCTTGATCAGGCAGAGCCTCACAGAGGTGCAGCCATCTTGCCGTGCGCCCTCTAGCGTCCCCACAAAACCTGGTTAGTGATCTTCACACAAATGTGTGCATTTGCAACCCAGTCAAGAGGCAGGTGTTGTATGAGTTTTTATTATGATAATAGCACAGATGGGGAGGCATGGCTTGGAAGCCACCATGGCGGACACACCTTAATGCACATCCACGCTGGTACCTCCGTAAATCTGACATAATCCTGTCTTGCTGATATCTCTGGCTACATGTCCGTGATCTCCCAAGACCCGGCGGATCACTGTGTTGCAATTTCCAGTACAAGAGAAGTGCGTGCAGGGCCAAGATTGCTGCTGGTCGGCGGGAGACAAGAGACCACCCCATGCCTATGCCCTGATCACCGTCCGCTGCCCGGTGGACCCGATTGGAGCCCTGTTGCCCAGGAAGGAGGTGGGGGCAGCCTGGGACCCTGTGAACTGCCTGGTCCGCTAGGGCTGGGATCATGGCCCCAGGGATTGGGCATACTGGTAGCGGTGTGGAGAACACAGGCCACAATCGCTTCTGGTTGGAGTCGGGCGGGAACCCTTACTCCTCAGACATCCCTGCAGCATGAATACCATCCTCCAGGTCCCGCAAGGTGCTGGGACAGCCTGAGCAGCCCTAACACCGATCCCCTGGGGCTGCAGTGACCAGCCTGGGTGTCTGCGTGGCCTGTATGGTGTTATTCAGGTTGGCCTGGTGCTGCCTGCGTGCCTGAGTGTCCTCGGGAGCAGCCTCCTTGGGGGGCCCCAAGTTCCTACCTGCAACTTCTAGATCGTTCAAAATGCCACCAGATTGCTTGCCCACAGGCCTGGAGGCCTTACATCAGTCCTCTGAGTCAGTGGGGCCCCAGTCTCTCCACACAGTTTATAACCCTAACTGCGTCCCCAGTTGTGCCGTGATCATCGGCCATGGCCCAGACTAGCCACTGACCCATCTACAGGGGCTCTGAGGATTCAAATGGTGTTGATGACCCAGATGCCCAATGGCAACAAACAGGGGTGATCAATAGTGCCTACAGAGTGGTAGTGGTGAAATACTGCTGCAATAGGGGTTGGGTGGTGGATCGGTAGTCCGATGAGTCTGGTCTATTTAGCTGGGTCCGCTTGGCCGGGGGTCAAGGGCTGTGGAAGCAGGCGAGCCAGCTCGGTGCAACTTGCTGTCCATGACAGGCTGGTTCCGTGAGGTCCGGTCCTCCGCGCTCCCCTCCAGTGACGCAGCGGCTGACAGATGGCTGGCGGTTGTGAGAAGAAGGCAAGCGACGTACTCCCCCCTATCCTGCCATAAGATCTGGGACCCTTTTCTGTTGCCAGGTCGCCTATCGCCATGGGCAAGGACAAGCCAGGTGCGGCCGGTCCCAGGCAGAGTACCTTTGCATCAGTTTGCCTCAGCGCCAGGTGGTGCCACCAGGGGGGCAGGGAATGGAGCAATGCCGGATAATGCAATGCTTCTAGCCACTATCACCGAGGCATAGGATCTTGAGAGGAGTCTGACTCCAGGAAAAAGGAACAAATCCAAATGTCAATACAGATCGGGCTCTGCCAGGTGCTCCTTGGATGCAGAATGATGATCCTCGAAAGCACTGGGCCACCGTGGCTACTACTTGTTCAGCATAGACCAGAAAGACGGCGTGGATGTTCGGCCGCACACTTCCTCCGGACCCAGACACTTTGTAATTGTTTGTTCTTAATATATAGGGGTTTTGGGTACTCTTGGTCGTGGTGCCCCGGGTCCCCCTGTTGGGGCCTGAGGGTATCCTCCACCGGAAAAGATGCTCCATGTTTCAGGCAGTATCGGGTGGTGGGTGGGGTTGGAGTTTCTTCGGGTATTCTGTTAGTTTTGTTTTATTGTTTTTTTGTACGCGCAGAAGTCCAGTTCCGTCTACAAACCAGCTTGTCCTAGTACACTCAAATCTTGGAGTTAGATGCCAAATACAACAAGATGTTCCCTTACCTGGGGATTTGAACATAGTCTTGTGGAATGTCAGGGGCCTAATTAATAAAGTGAAACGGGGTCCCATTGTTCACCATGTCAAACATTATGGGGCCGATATCCTCGTTCTGCCAAAGACACACTTGCTGGGCACTAAGGCTCCCTACCTCTCTAGATTCGAATATCATACTGTCTATCATTCAGGGATCATTAGGGGGTCCCAGGGATCTGCCATTCTCATACATCACTGTGTTCTGTTTCTATCTACAAAATACTGGCCAGACCCCGGTGGACGATACATTTGGCTCTCTTGGACACTGTTTGATGAATGTATAAATTTAGGCAGAGTGTATGCCCCCCCCGCCATTAGGCACCACCTTTGCAGTAAGGGTAACCCTCTTATGGAGAGAATTACCAAATAAACTGACACTCCTAGGCGGCAACTGGAATGACACTATGACAATAATAGACAGGACACGCACATCAGGGCAGGCTTACCCCGCCGGACAGAACTAAACTCCATCTGTTGGCCAATACTTTGGGTTGGTCAGACGTATGGGGCGAGTTCCATCCCTCTGAGCAAGGCTGCACATACTTGTCGGCAGTCTATGGATCTTTATCTCGCCTGGACCATATGTTTGTCCTGCACATGTATGTACATACGGTTTCCCGCGTGTCGCATCTCCCCCGAGGTCTCTCAGATCATTCCCCGGTTCAGTGCCTACTTCGGGTGCAATCACACAAACCCCCATTTTGGTGGAGGATGTCTCCCTGGCATCTGCAAGACCCGGAATATCAGGAGACACTGTCCCAGGCTGTCAAGGAATATTATACCTTTAATGTAGCATCAACCCCCTCTACCTGCGACTGGTGCAACTCTTGGAGCTGGAGGACCACATGAAAGTCCTTGAGGCTTGATCTTATGGGCAAAGCTAAAGACATTTGGTTAGACTCTCAACGTAGAATCTTCCAATGGGGAGATAAATCTAGCAAAATGCTCCATAGATTATGCCAAGCAGAGAAGTCCCCAGCCAGTGTACCGGTGCTTAGGGACAATAGTGGGGCCCTGTGCACCTCTCCTGAGATGGTGGCTGCCGTTTGCACGTCGGAGGCCTACATAGACGAATTTCAGAATGATATTCCCCCATAGATTATCCGACTTAGCACGTGACCTACTTGAAGCTTCAATCACTTTTGACAAATTGAATGCTGCATTGGTGGCCATACACCCGGCCAGGCTCCTAGGTCTAACTGTTTCCCTATGGAATTCCTTAGTACACACATGACCATTCTGGGCCATCACCTATTCGGGACCATACAGGAGGCTATCGACCAGTCGCACCGGGAGTGGTGACATGCTGAGATAGTCTTATTCTTAAAGCTGGTATGACCACCCAACATCATATAGACCTATCTCTCTTATTCATTTTGCACCAGAGCTTCTGGGCAAGGTCCTTGCTGACTGCCTTCGATCATGCATACATGATCTAATTCATCCTGACCCATCAGGATTGATGCCCCACCGCTCAAAACGTCACAATATTAGAACCGTGCACAACGCTATGGCTAGAGCCCAGGGGCTTGGATGCCCTACAGCCATGCTGCTTGCAGACATCGACAAGGCGTTTGATTCCCTTAGCTGGACATACGTCTTTCGCCTGCTAGATGTCCTCAATTTTGGCCCACGCTTCCTAGCATATGTGTGCCTTCTTTACACAGGGCCTACCGCTTCGGTCTGGGTTGCTGGCCAACTGTCCGCCCCATTTCCAATATGCCATGGTACACGACAGGGCTGTCCCTTGTCACCGTTATTGTTCGCCCTTGTCAAAAAAAAACCCTGCGTGGTGACCCAGTGCTTAGGGGCTTCAACTGGGACAATGTCCTTTTCTTTATGACCGACCCGGGGTTCTCAGGGGCCTGTATCTTGCAGATCCTGCCCATTTTTGGTCAAACCACAGGGCTCCACACAAACTCCGCCAAGTCTGCACTATTTCTGGTGTGCGGGCACCAGAGCCGAGAGAAATGGACAGAGCAATTGCTGTGCACAATGACAGGATTTCAGTACCTTGGCATCTTTATGTCACCATCTCCTCAGACCTCATGGGCTCATCATATCAACCCCTTTCACAAAAGCCTTAAGGACAAGAGAACAGTCTGGTCCGCTCTTCTGCTCTCATTATATGGGTGTTTGGCAATTTTGAATATGTCCTTGCCAAGAATATTCTACAGGCACCAGAACTTCCCATATGCCATACCGCGGACCTGGTTCGCACAGCTGAATGCCATACATAACACATTTCTCTGGCTAGATAGGGCTGTGTGCATGGCACTAAACACTTGCACGCAGTCACCCAATTGTGGCAGTATTGTGGCAGCAGACATTTACGCCTACTACGTGGCTTCTCATCTGCAAGTGGTAAATGAATGGTGGTATAATTCTCCATCGGACCCAGCATTTGTTTTAGCCATATGGCAATGGGCAAAGTTCCACTCCTTCAGCTTTTGTATAGTGCTCCGAACCTAGATTTCGGACCCCCTGTCAGCAGCACCATTTTACGACTATTGTGATCCGACAGATGGGGTGGTGCGGCCGGCTGATCTAGGCAACCCCACTGTGACATGTCACCATGTTGCGCTCGGTCACGGCTCTGGGGGGGTTTCATGGGTGGTACATCGTGGGAATATCCACCTTGGGGGACGTGATGCGAGGCACATTTCTGAAATCTTTCCGACAGCTTTAGACAGAGCTTAGATTGCACAAGACTCAGGGGCATATTATCAAGGGGGTTTATCTCCGCTATTTTGGCTTTAAAAGCCAAGAAAGCGGAGATAAAATTATCTCCCTATTACCTAGCTGCCGCTAACACCAGTTAGCGACAGCTAGTAGGAGATAGCGACCATCTTGGGCCCCACTTTGCATGTCAGAGAAATGTATCACTAATGACATGCAAAGTGGGCGTGCCAAGATGTTAGAGACTGAAAACAGTCGCTAACATCGCTATCTCCTATTACCAACTTTTGGAGATATTCGCGCTAAGCGGGAATATCTCCAAAAGCTAACACCTGCCCTGAGCAGTTCTTAGCCATGTTATCCAATGGGAGGTGGATAACATGGCTAAGAGCATTAGCTCGCTAATGCATGAATATCGCTGACTTTTCACCGATATTCATGCTTTGCGGCGATTTTTACCATATTTTTTGTTAAACCTTGGTAATACCAAGGTTTATTTGCGGTACAAATCGCCGCAGCGCTGCGGTAAATTTTTGTCTCTAACCAAGCAATAGCGATAATTATCGCTATTGCTTGGTAATATGCCCCATAATTCTTTAGATATCTTCAGTTCAGGCATGCACTCACCCCCATAATACAAATGACTGACACCTTGCCCGAATTTCATCCCTTAGAGGGGCGCTTATTAATGGGTGACATGGGCGCACATAAGATCAGTCAGATCTATCGAACCCTGACAACGCACACCATACCACACTACATAAGACCAGAAAGGCTTGTGAGGAGGACATACCGGACATAATGGATGATGATACATACAGTTTAAATATTTGCACTGAGTATACTATACCCGATCCCGACTGTTGAGATGGGTGACATGCACTCCCCGGTGAGCTTGAGATGTGGGACGGATGATGGGACATTTCTACATACAGTCTGGGGATGCACCACATTACAACCATTCTGGAGGAGTGTGGTGGCTTGCCTGAGTGAGGTATTGGCTTGGGATATGTCACTCATTCCGATGCTACTGTTATTGCACAGCACAGATAGTATTGGGGGGAATAGATACACGCTGCACTTATTGTTCTTGGTGGTTAACATCGGTTAGAGGGATATTGCTCAGCATTGGAAGAGTGACTATCCTCCAAAGATTAGTCGATGGAAAAAGGCCATAGAGAAATGTATAACTGAGAGATATTGTTGTTTCAGGCCAGGGGATGCCTCCAGAAACATGTGAAAATATGGTTGAGGTGGGCATATTACCCAGGCATAGAAGTACCTCCCCTCAACACCTCGGATCCATGATAAGCTACGACTCCGCACTGGAATTGGCCCTTCTACGAAGGGGAGGGTTATGTGAGCCCTTCGGACTACATATCCAATTGTGTGTTTATAACTGGGTGGGACTTGGGTGGGTTTGCACAAGGCTGTTATTGTTATTCATAGTTGTTTTTCAGATACAACGATCCAGAATATGCAATGTTACAATTATGCATCAATATGTACCCTCTGGGTCTCATCCCAGAATATATCATGTAAAATCAGTAAAATCTGTTGTTAAAAAAATAAATGGCACTCATAAATGTTTTAAGCCCCATAAACAACACAGCCACTAATTGATTTCTTAGGCTAAAAAACAAAGTGAAGTTTAGCTCCTTCCTAGGAAATAGCTTATTCTTCTCCCAATACTTCTCTTGGACAGACAATCACTAATATATGAACAAGCTGTCTTGAACTGAACCAGGAGGTGTAGGTTAGAGTAGGGTTGAGTGGGAGCAAATCAAATCCATCTGTTTCCAATCCCCATATCCTGGTTCATTTATGCTGATAAGTTAGAAGGGGTGGTGATAGGGAGGGTAGAAGGGCCTAGCCTGTTCACCTGCCTCCTCTCATACCCTCTTTCTACCCACCTACAGAACAAAATGCCTCAAACTTGTGGGCCTGTTTTGGTACGGGCTGAATGAAGTAACATCTGTCCTTCAACTCAACTGTAATCCCACCCATCACTATGATCACCGTAAGGGCCTGGAAGAGGTTTGACCTCTCCCACGTTCATCCACATGTACGTCATGTGATTAGTGAAGTCACAATGATAGTAATGAGGTGGCCCAAAAATTGAACACTGGACCACCTTAAGTTTATCGGTGCCCAAACGTGATCAGGTACCAACAAACTCATTCCAACAAGAGTTTGTGCCCCGTAGGTAAATAAAAAAATACAGACAATGCCATAGGGTAGCATTAATACAATAATCTATATAGCGTGTATATAAATGACATAAGGGAGTCCTAGGAACACATATATTTTAAGATTGTGATATAGATATATTTATAGATAGTGACATAGATATATATTCACCCTAAGGGCAGGAAAGGTGTTATAAAGTGCTTAAAGTCCATTGTAAAAATTACCACAGTTGATATACTTCGGTGGCACCACAAGATCATTGTGAAATCATGACAGACTGCAATCTAAGGATGTGCAGTGTTGCCTAGCTATGTATTGTGTTTCATTTTGTAGGAAGAAGGACTTACGGCCAATAGCATTATATAGAACTCAGTGGTCGATCCCTTCAGGCCTCTAAGTCCTGTTTCACCCCTCTCGTTGGTATGCTCAGAATACTGGGCATTGCATATAACAGTGATAGCAAGTGAACTATTCCTGCTGCATATGCATAACGTGCATTTTATGTACACACAAAGAACAATCAACTGAACTATAAGTAGTGAATAATATAAATATATTGCAAATACACATCTGTCTCAATGGGTTTCTGTGTAAAGTTTCGAATGGAGAAACAGAGAAACAAATCTACAACAGAGTTCCAGAATTCAGAAAGTTCACCTACTTGGTTATGGGCAAAACTAGCTCTCAATTCCCATCATTGTGTCATGTCATGTTGAATACACCGCATGTTTAATATTGCAAATAGGAGGTGAAACAATATAGAATCATATTAGAATGTGAATATAGGGCAAAATCATCTTTTGTCCATAAAGATGTTAAAAGAATGTAACATGTTCAACAGATAAATATATTTTGGAAAAGTGATTGTCTTGTTGGGAAGATCTGCAATCAAGAGTTATATAGACAAAGAGCTATCTGTCTGCCTCTAAGTGGCTTAAAGCTGCTACAAGGTCAAAACTCTAAGCTTGGGTTGGCCCATGAAAACAGTGTCAAGTATTGGACTTTGATGGTACTTTGCATTGGGTTCCATTAAGAATAATGTTTATGTAGGGCTATGTTCAATCAATCAATCAGGAGTTTGTTAAAGCGCAACTACTTACATGTAAGGGTCTCAAGGCGCTAGGGGTGGGGGGTGTTGCAGGTTCCATTCCATCAAGGAGGGGGTCTGTCGAAGAGCCAGGTTTTGAGGTTTCTTGCGAAGATGGGGAGCGATGTTGTCTGTCTGAGGTGGAGCGGAAGGGCGTTCCATGCTTTGGCCGCGAGGAAGGAGAAGGAGCAGCCTTCCGATCTGGTCTTTCTGGTGCGGGGGACCTCGGTGTAGGAGAGCTGGGCTGATCGTAGGGTCCTTTGGGGTGCGTGGAATTTGAGCCGGCTGTTCAGGTATGCTGGTCCGGTGCCGTGGAGGGCCTTGTGTGCGTGGCTGAGCATCATAAAGGTGATTCTCACCTTGACGGGGAGCCAGTGGAGTGTGCGCAGGTGCTGGGAGATGTGGCAGTGTTTTGGCAGGTTGAGGACCAGTCTTGCGGTGGCGTTCTGGATGTTCTGTAGCTTGCGGATGAGGTTTTTGTTTATTCCGGCTTAGAGTGCGTTGCCGTAGTCGAGTCTGCTGGTGACCAGGGCGTGAGTGACTGTCTTTCGGTGTTCGAGGGGGATCCATTTGAAGGTCTTACGAAGGAGGCGGAGGGTGTGGAAGCAGGAAGATGAGACAGAGTTGATCTGGCGGTCCATTTTGAGCTCAGAGTCCTATGTT